>NW_021604781.1:3041822-3052608 GCF_004785775.1 Grammomys surdaster
GCATCCAAGCACAAGGTAGTCAGAGGACAATTTGCAGGAGTCAATTCTCTCCTTCTACCATATGGGACACAGGGATCACACTCAGGCTTGTCAGTCTTGTGGCAAGCGCCTTTAGATAATGAGCCATCTCACCAGCCCTAAACTAATACACAACTTTTTTTAAAAAAAAAAAAAAACTTTTATTTTTATTTGTGTGGTGTTTTGCCTGGTGTGTGTCTGTGCACACATCCATGAAGGGCCTGTAGAAGCCAGGACAGGGTGTCAGAACCCTTGGAAATGGAGTTACTGCTGGAGCTGAATAATGTCCTGTGGGTTCTGGGAGCTGAACCTGGTCCTCTGGAAGAGCTGCCAGTGCCCCTAACCACTGAGCCACCTTCCCAACCTATCAGTACCTAACTTTTACAGTTTCTACACCATTTTCTTATTGCTAGGATGTTTTAAAAATGGAACTATGCTGGAGTTCCTTGTTCTCTCCTCCCTGCGACTCTGTGGACTGTACCAACTCCTTTCTAGTGGCCAGGACTGTTGCCATCCAGACCTTTGTGGAGAAAGTCTGGACCAACCCAACCACACCCTAAGGCAGTGCTACATGTGGGTCAGCTTTCACCTGTACGTAAGGAAGGATGCTTTGAGAACATTATCCCTCAGACAATGTTCTGGGATTTGTGACCCTGTTGAGGAGCCTGAAAAGACAGTGATTGGTCAGGCCGATCTGGTCACAGACTGAGATATCGGGGTGAGACAGTCAGAAAAGCATGCTACCCTCCTCCCCAGCATCTTAGTTCAGTGCATTTGTTTACGTCGGGCTGACTGTGGGTCAGTTAGCCCGAGTGATAGGAAACTTCTAGGAGAGGAAGCCATTCACTCAGACACAGGAAATAGAACTCAGGCAACAAAATTTTCCACCCTGTGGAGATCTGAAACCACAGTATGCAAGGTGCTTTGGGGGGACCTTCCTCAGCCAACTGTAGTTTCCCCTAGCATGCCACAGAAGCTTCTACTGGTGACTCACTGTTTTAAACTTTTCCTCTTGAGTCAGAAATGAACCGAAGCCTAGCCGAGGCTCAATGTGAAGGGGAAAGCTACTGTCTGGCCAGTGGCTTCTGTCATGGGGTGGGGCTAGGCTGCTTAGTAACTCAACAAAAATTCCAAGGGCTGCTAAAGAATTCCCTCCAATCCAAATCAAGTTTGCCTGGCACAGTGAAACTAGTTGGTAAAGTTGGTTATTTATTTATTTATTTATTTATTTATTTATTTATTTATGTAACCCCATTGCCACCCATGCGTGATGTTACAGTGTGTGGCCCATGTCCCTTGGGTGGCTCCAGAGCACTTGGTTTCAGTCAGTCACTGTGTTTCGTGGACCTTGAAGTCCTAGGACTGAATGATCGTCATTGCTTGCAGAAAGTCCTCAACCCTAGATACAATTTAGTGGGAAGAGGACATAGCTGAGAGAGATCGTGTCTGAAAGTTAGGATCTTCCATTACATCTAAATTAAAATTAAGGTGAATTTTTTCCCCATCTATCTTGGGCATTGTCAAACTGACCTAGGGGTCTGGGATGTACCTCAATGGTTGAATGCTTACCTAACATGTATAAGGTCCTGGGTTCAGTCTTCAGAACTGAGAGGAAAAAAGACAAAACTTACGGAAATGATTTTAACTAATTTCTAATAATTCATATTTAAAAATACAACATGTCTGCTTCTTAGCCTTCAACTACAGTTTCATCTGGTACTAAAGTCATCTGCCCAGAGACCTGGTGTGAAGTGATGCAGTAGACAGACAGAGAAGCTCTGTTCTGAGCTGGCTGTCATCCCGCTTAGAAGCAGTTGTCTTAGTAGCATCCCAAGAACCAATGCCAAAGGCACCCGCTCCAGCTGCCTCGCTGGAGCTGCCGGAGTTCCACACCAGGAGAGTTTTATGTAAGGCCTTCAAAGCTTCAGCGGCCACCACAGTGGCTGTAACCTGGCCTTTCATGTCTCAGTCCAGACAAACGCGTGATTGAAGAAAAGATTCATCCCAGCCCGTGTCACATTGGCCATCTGGAAAACCGCCAGGCGCTCATTTAGCAAATTACTTTGTTTAAAGGCAGCTCTGTGTTACAGCGTTTGTGCTACCAGGATGGATCGCATAATTCCTCCGCCTTGGTTTATCCGCGCAGCCCCTCTCGATCTGCCTAGCAACTTAAAAGGCTGTTAATGCGTGACAAGACACTTGACCTGCATGATTTCCAAGCCGAGGGAGAGCACTCGTCTTGTGCTGGGGTGTCCTCTCCTCCAAAGCAAGGGCACGCCGCCCTGCGCTCTCTGTCTTAATGAAGCCTGCCTTTATTATGAAGCCCATTAAGCTCCACAGGGCCCAGCCATCCAGCACTGTAAATATTACCCCAAAGAAAAGCACCCGGGGCCCTGGCGCGGAGTCGGGGGTTGGGGAGGCACGGTAAGTGCTCACCCATCCTGCCAGTCTGAAAGGGACCTCAGCTCTCTGCTGAGGGAAGGCTGTTGTTGTTTGACAGGCTGGTGCCTCTTTGTTTGGAAAGATGAGTTAGAATCCTTAGCAGGTAATGTCACAAGGCCCCCCTGGGGTGGTTTGAATCAGGGAGTTGGAAGCAACCTGACTGCAGAATAGCAATGAGTTCTCAAGTGTCTGATCTGGGTTTTCTACTTCCAAAAGAGGAAAGAGAAGAAAGGAGCCCACAGAGGCTGAGGTTTCTTATCAGGATGTGGCCAGTCACTTTGTCCTGATGCGGTTTATCATCTGTCATTGACCAGGGCAAATGATCTCGGTGACTGTTGTTTCCATAAATTGCTCATCTGGGGTCATGGTATTATTAAGTCTGGAAGCCAAAAGCTCAAATCAGTGAGTGGATCAAAGACATATCATGTGTTCAGTACCTAACCAGGCCCTTTAAGGAGGGCGGGAGAGGATCACACAAGAAATGTGCTTTGCAATCAAAGCCTTTGGGAAGGTTTTTTAAATAAATAAATAAATAGATAGATAGATAGATAGATAAAGGATATATATTTTAGTGACTGGTAAAGACTCAGACCTGGTGTCAAATGCTAATGCGATTTGGGCCAAGTTTGCCTTGGTCCCCTCAGAAGGAAACATTTACCTCTTTGAATTATTTTTAGAAGTAACTGAATTAGTGATTACGTATAGTAAGATGTTATCCTACTTAGGGGGTTGAGAAAAGAGTAGAGATAGAGAAAGAGGGGAGACAGAGAAAGAGGGGGACAGAGAAAGAGGGGAGACAGTGAAAGAGGGGGGAGGGAAGGGGAGGCCAGAGAGAGAAAGAAAAAGGTCAGAGAGAGTGAAGAGAGAGGCCAAACTGTTCTTTTTATAGCAACCCAGGCTCCTACCTGGCTGTTGCTAGGTAACTGTTGGGAGGAACCTAGAAGGAGTGCTAACACACTAACACTAATAAAATTGGGTATGGGATAGCGATCTTCAGTCCTGGACCGGAGAAATTAGTCACTGGACTGGAGCAAAGGGGGAGACCATTATGAACCAACTCCATACTACAAGCAACTCCAGGTAGAGAGAGGGTAGCCAGTGAATGGCACCCCATAAACCATGCACAGCCATGGTGGGTAGGGAAGGAAGTGGTCAGCTAGATGGACCAGAAGGAAGCTCTAGTTCAGAGCACAGGGGTGGAAATGATGAATGAATGAGGGGCCCCATTGGTGGAGGTTTACAGTCCAAGGTCTTAAAAGGGTCTCAACATGGTCTAGCTGGTAACAGGCTGCCATCTTGCTTTCTTGCAGGAAAGCAGCAGACGGCTTTGCATTGTTATGGGTGAACAAATAGGTCACTGGAGAGGATCGAAGCTAGGAGATGGGGTCCAAGGCCAGTCATCACTCCAGGTCAAATGGATGAGGTAGAGTTAACCAGAGGATGAGTGGGAGGGAATGAAGCTGGAATTCCATTCCAAAGCAGCCACCCCTGACTGACACCCATACCCACACCAGACAGGAGAGAGAAGGGAAGGAAAAGGTAGCTTTTTGGAACAACCAAGCTGGTTGCTTTGCCCACCATGTTCCAAACATAGGTCCCTAGGACACCAAGAGAGTGACAAGCCTTTGGAAGCTGATGAAGCCACGGAGCTTTCTGGCTGGCTGCATTAGGTTTGGCTTTATAAGTGTTCAGAGTGAAGTGAAGGGCAAGTGCAGGGATCCATGGGAAGGCGCAAGTCCCAGGGGCTCATGGGAGCCACACAGATGTGAACACCACTGGTTTAGGGAAGATAGCTCCATGGTTAAAAAAAAAAAATCCTGCAAGGACCCAGAGTGTTGAACTGAAAGGACTCAGTGTTGCAGTGAAGCTACAAACCCCTGAGATCCCAACTGTAATACAGGAGAGGAGCTAAGAGAAGCGAGGCACCGGTGCAACCACGGGGCCAAGAAATGCTGAGGTGAGAAGGGGTTGATCACTAGCTGAGGGAGACAGTCACTGAGAAGATGTCATTCAGAAGCATGAGTGGAGCCATCTTGAGAAGAGTTGGGGTGGAGTGGGGGAGAAGCCAGGTGGCAGGACTCTAGGGAGAGGTGCACAGGGAGACAGCAGGGCCTTGCTGTTAATTTGGAGGAGAGGTCAGTGGAGGGGAAGGGATGGAGATTCCTATTTAGAGAATGAATACGTCATGACAGTGTAATGGCATAAGGAGGAGGTGAAAGACCCACAGATGCTGATAAAATCCCATTAATAGATTACACACCGGAATAATCTTACATAAAAGATGGACTTTCAGGGATATGTCATGCTTGGGTTTTAAAAAGCCAAGCAGACTAGGAATCCGTGCACCCAGAGTGGGTGGTTGTCTCAGTTAAGATTTCATTGCTGTGAAGGGACAACATGACCAAGGTAACTCTTATAAAGGAAAATATTTAATTGGGGCTAGTTTTCAGTTTCAGAGGTCCAGTCTATTATCATCATGGCAGGAAGCATGGGAGGATATAGGCAGACATGGTGCTGGGGAAGGAGCTGAGAGTTCTACATCTTGATCTGAAGGCCACCAGGAGACTCTTCCTTGGGCAGCCAAGAGAAAAGTCTGGTTCATACTGGCCAGATTTGAACATATATATGAGACCCCAAAGCCCCACCTCCACAGTGACACACTTCCTCTGCCAAGGTTACATCTCCTCCAACAAGGCCACACCTCCTAATGGGCCAAGAATATTCAAACCACCACAGTGGTCTATCAAGAAAATGACACAAGGGCTGGAGAGATGGTTCAGCAGTTAGGAGTACTGTCTACTCTCCCAGAGGTCCTGAGTTCAATTCCCAGGAACCACATGTTGGTTCACAACCATCTATCCTGGGATCTGATGCTCTCTTCTGACACGCAGGTGTACATGCAGATACTTGCATACATAAAATGAATAAACCTTTAAAAAGGAAGGAAGGAAGGAAGGAAGGAAGGAAGGAAGGAAGGAAGGAAGGAAGGAAAGGAAGGAAGGAAGGAAGGAAGGAAGGAAGGAAGAAGGAAATGATATAAACCACCAAAGAACCAACCTGTTCTGATTCAGCCAAGATTCTGGCTTCTTAAGTTCATATGTCTAAACTCAAAGACCCCCAACATGGCCCTGCTCTGGAAATTACAATTTCCATTGCCTTGTGACATTATTCAACCCCACTTTCCCCATCTTGGAGAAAAAAAACAAAGTAGAAATAATAAAATTGCCAGCCAAATGACATCATCCTTGTCATCGTCATCATTATTGGTGTTTTTTTTTTTAAATAACGTCTCATTTTGATGTCCAGTCTAAACTTGAACTCATCACTGTTCTTCTACCTCGGTCTCCTGAGTTCTGCAATTACATGTGTGCACCACCATATTCATAAATCCTATAAGATTATTGTGGGAATTTAATGCACTAAAATATACAATGCATCGATGGATGAATATTGGAAATGCTGAATATTGGAAAATGCTAGTGCCGCCCCCCCCACCCAGCAATACACAGAGTCTGTTAGATACCCCCATGGCAGGAAGGGTATTTTGTTGTTGTTTTCTTTTCTTTTTGAAATTAAAATATAGTTACACCATTATTATACACACCCTGCTTTAAGGCCAGTGTTTCTCACCATATCAAATGTAATCTGGGACACCGTTCACCACGCTGCATGTGCTGGAATGATAAGGTCCTCTGGGTGCCACAGGGCAGTGCCCTGTGACTCTGAGGCCTGACACTTGGACAGATGCAGTCTGGCTGAGCTCATGTCCCACTCAAGGTTATAGAAACAACCCAGTGTCTGTGTGTGACATCTCATATGCTTGGGGAAAGGGTGGCGTCTGCAAAGTCGCACACTCCTTTCGTGTGGAGAAGTGCTGGTTGCTGTCTCTGCCGGGATCGCATGCTTCTAGCACTCATGGAACAAGTGGGACATGTTGAGTTTTCGCTCATTCTTTTCTTTCTTTTTCCAATTGATTGCAGGGATATGTGAACATTCTGGTTTTGGCATCTGTAGGTGAACTATTAAGGTAAATATTGAAGTTTAAATGCAATTGCAGAAGAAGTGGAGCCATATGTTCTTAAAGCAATTTTTTTCACAATATTTTGTAGATGTATCATCATAGGGTAAAAGACTCAACCAAATGTTCTTGAGATGGCTGAGGGGCTTAGGAAAACAGCTCACTCGGTAAAATGTTTATTGTTCAAATGTGGGGACCTGAGTTCAGATCCCCAGCACCCACATAAAAGCTGGGTACAGCACTCCAGCAGTGGAGTTGGAATGGAGTCTGGTAAATCCCTGGAGGAAGCCAGCTGGCCAGTCTATCTTAATAGAGCCCCATGTTCAGTGAGAAGCCCTGTCTCTAAAGAAGGTAGCAGTATACCTAATGTCAACCTCTGACTCCACACACAAATGGATATATGAACCTGCACATGCGCGCGCGCGCGCACACACACACACACACACACACACAGACACACAGACACACACACGCTAGGAGCTCGGAGGCTTTGCTTTATCTTTTCTAATTTTCTTAGGCTCACTTTCCCACTTCACACTCCTTCCTCCGTTCCATGTTCATTTCTCAGCTTTGCCCTCATTCTCCTGACATGACTACAATATCAAACGTGCCTCCAAAGCTGGATTCATTCATCTATTCAAGAAACGGTTCTCCATATAACACAGCAAATGACAGTAAAATCAGATAAAATCAGATAAAATCAAGATGGGCATTTCAAGTAAGCATAACATATCCAGAGTATGAGCTGTGTGTAGTATAACTCCAGGTGAGCAAGCTGTATGTAGTATTCTGAACAGGAATGGCCCCCATAGGCTCACAGATTTTAATGCAAGCATTTGGTGGTGGGGCTACTTGACAGGGATTAGGAGGTGTGGCCTTGTTGGAGTGGGTGTGGCCTTGTGGGAGTGGGTGTGGCCTTGTTGTAGAAAGTATGTCCCTGGCAGTGGGCTCTGAGGTTACAAACGCTCAAGCTAGGCCAGGTGTTTTTCTCTTGCTGCTGCTTGCCGATCCAGATGTAGAACTCTCAGCTACCTTTCCAGCACCCTGTCTGCCTGCACACCACCCTGCTTCCTACCATGATGATAGCGGGCTAAACCTCTGGAACTGTAAGCCAGCCTTGGCCTTTGAAAGAGTTGCCTTGGTCATGTTGTCTCTTCACAGTGATAGAACGCTGACTAAGAGTGTAGCAAACATCTCCCAGTTCAGTGAGTTTTCACAACGGAAACTTTCTTGCTATTCAAATCTTATTTGGTGGACAGCCTCCATGTGGTGACTCAGACACCAAGCCTCTCCTACAGCCAGCCAAGTGGGGGAAACACAAAGAAAAGGACCATGCAGAAGAGTTTCCCACTCCTTCCTTACATATTACTCATTTCTGATGCTGTGATAAGACACCATGAATGAAGACAACTTGTGGAAATAAGAGTTTATTTTGGCTTATGGTTCTGGGGTTGGGGTAGGGTCCATAGTGGTGGGGCAGGCATCACAGCAGGCTGGGAGATTCTCATTTCTCATTCAAACCGACACAGCTTGTGTTCCAGAGGCCAGTCACAGAGCCACCTTTACTCACCTTTCTCCGACTCCATCATTCCAAATGTTTCTCTCCAACATTCCTGGGATCTAATCCCGGCTCTTCCAGAAGGTATCCCAAACCACAGCTCAGAGCCCTCCTCTGCAATACCCATGGCACGAGTCACACCCAGCACCTTTCTTACCATCAAATGTGCCTGTCCTTTAGCAGGGTCTCAGTGCACAGTTGCAAAGGCAGGGATGTGTGTGTCAGCTCTCTAGCACCAAGACAACATATCTGAGATAGACAACTTTAAAGAGAAATGGGTTCTTTTTGCTCCGTTTAGGTAAATTTGCCTATTGTTTATAGCCCATGGGGACACAGTACCATCTCCTGGTAGCCTACAAACAAAGGAAATAGGAAGAGGAGGGGCTGGGGTCTCAATATCCCTTCCAAAGCATTCTCCCAATGACGTAACTTCCTCCCTCTAAGCCTCACCGCTTCAAGGTTTTATCACCTCCCACTAGTTGAACAAAGATGTCAGTACACTAAGCCTTTGGGGAATTCTCTACATACACACTATAGGGGTGAGAGGATATGGCACACCAGTCCAAAGGTGTGGTCCCTGGCAGGGACTTCCCCTGCCTCTGAGTCCTACAGGATTACTCAGAAAACATTACTACCCACCCAGAGCTGGTTGAGATTTGAAGAAGGTAATTCAGATACATCCAGGAGGAAAGACCTGCTAAACTAATGAGGTGACACAGGGTGTTTTGAGGTTAGGACTTGGGAGGCAAACCCATACCTGAGGACTGGGTTGTTGGAGATTGGTTCTAAGGCTTTGATTCAATAGCGAATCTGCATGTCTAAATGCTAAAGGTCCTTGTCCCCGATTGGTTTTTGATTGATCAATAAAGATGCCAGTGGTCAATGGTTGTGCAAAGGGAGACAGGGTGGGACCCTTAGAGTTACCCAGGCTAGGATGCTGTGGGAGACGAGAGAGGAGAGCTACAGAAGAGAGAGCCAAAGAACCATGTAAGAATTAGAGTGGGCCTGGAGTAGCAGAGGAAGGTTTAGGTGTGCCCAGCCTTTGAGGTAGCCTTAGCCAAGGCATTTAAAAATTAACTGGTGTGTGTGTGTGTGTGTGTTCCATTTATAAATCCAGAGTTCCTGGGTGAGTGGCTAGATGCACGTGACCCATCGGGAGCATAAAGCATTGTAGCAAAAACTCTCAGATACATTGGCCTGCTTCTTAGAAACTGGAGATGGTCTCCTGAAGTGACTCAGAAAGCATAAGTCAGAAATGAACTTGTCTTCCAAGTTAGCTAAAGGCCTTTTTTCAAACAAAAAGGAAAGATTGCCAAAAATCACCATATAGCCACACGCTAAGGGTAACCCCCCCTCCCACACACACATACACACTCCATTGTTCTAGGTTCCAGGAAAGTCTATACCAACATATGCAGGGACTCATGTCTGAGGCATATACTATTTGATAGGGCCTTAGTGCTTTAAACTGTCTTCGGGTAACATGTAATATTTGACGGAATGAAAATGGTATGCAAATAGTTGGTTGTTATCCTGGTTTTTTACAGAACACTGACAAGAAGACTACGTTCAGTATAGATGCAGTTTGTTCTGAGCATGTTTGATGCTTGCTTTCCTGAAGCAGAGGATGCAGAGCCTGCATAGAGGCAGGCTGACTGTGCAGCTGCCCAGCTCAGGCCTTAACAAGCCCTATTCAGATGCTTTTGCTGGGGCCTCTGGTTGGTCCTTGAAATGTTGCTCCTGCTGCCTGGGAAGCAGCAGAGAGGAAGTGGCATGCTCAATAGATGGGAGGGAGGGCAGGGATTGCCCACAGCAATAGACAGCTAGATGAGCCTATCCCATGGGGGAGCCTTGGGTAAGATTGGCAGGTAGGGAGGTCACTTGACACACTACCTCCTCAGCATCCATCAGAACAACACTGGAGGTGGGTATGTGTTTGTGGGCTGAGGTATCAGAGGGGTGTTAATAAGTGACCTAGGGATAGGTATAACCACTGCTTGACAGAAGTGTATACACACACACACACACACACACACACACACACAGAGTCAACACCACCTCTCTTCACAGCCTCTGAGAGGGAGCCATCCTTGCATCAAACTATCAGGTAAAGGCTGTTAGTTTCACCAAAGACTTTTGCTGTTATTTACTAGTAGCCTGAAGAGAGAGAGAGAGAGAGAGAGAGAGAGAGAGAGAGAGAGAGAGAGAGAGAACAGCACAGAACCAATGAGAGATATGGGCAGATTTTCGAGTCCCAGAGAGCTCTACAGAGCCTCCAGGGACCCAGCACTGTGAGCCCAGACAGTACAGATGTCCCACAGTCACCTCAAAAGATCCCATATATCACACAGAAGCCCTCAAGGTACCCCAATGGACATACACAACAGAGACTTTAACATATACCCCTAAGTCCCACCCCTGAAAAAAAAAGAAGCTCAAAATACATCCCCAGTGCAGTGGGGGACATCTCTAACACATTCTCCACAGGTCACCTTTGTCACTTGTCCAAATGAAGCTTCTAGTTTCACCCTACAAGCATGGCCTATGGAGCAAACACCCCCTTTCCAAACACTCCATTAAGGGTTCCTTGACCCTCATACAGTACGTGTCATAATTACTCTGCAACTCCCCCAGGAAAAAAAAAACTCACGGTGCCTAAAACCCAAGCATACACCTGTGCACACACAGTCACTCATACTGATTCTTCATGAGAGAGAGAGAGAGAGAGAGAGAGAGAGAGAGAGAGAGAG
>NW_021604781.1:3052708-3055208 GCF_004785775.1 Grammomys surdaster
AGGTGTATGAGAGAGAGAGAGAGAGAGAGAGAGAGAGAGAGAGAGAGAGAGACACTAAGAGACAGACAGACAGACAGACAGACAGACAGGGTATTTCCTGTAAGTATAGTCTCCTACACACAGCCTTGAGCATTCAGGGACAGGCAGGATGCTGGTATCCATGATAGTGCCCCACCTCAGGCAGAATTTGCAGAAGCCACTGGGGGCTTCCTAGATACAGTCTCCTCAGACTCAGGCAGACACAGATGGACACTCTCTGGTCTGACACACTCAGATACAAACACAGACAACTGACATCTCAGACAACCTTCCAGCTAGGATCTAGAAAATCAATGCAATCCTTTTATCATGAACAACCGGGATTACGGTACAGTACTCCAGCATGTAGTGTTGGGGAACAGAAAAGAACTCAGATGAGATCACAGGACCCAGTGTCCCGCCGCTCTGCCTGACCCATGTAGAAGCAGGCAGTTAAGCACTTCTTTTGTCAGGATTTTTGAAGAAAAAGGAGTAGAGAAAATTCAAGAAATCTGTTTCAGGAAATAGTCCATTTTGACCTCTATGACGTAGGGCATTCCCAACCTGCCTTCTGAGTCAGCTGCCCATTTGCTGAGTCGTAAGGGCTGGGGGCTCTGTATAGCTCTGCAGCCAGCTATCCTTATGATCCAAAAATTACAGGAAAGGGAGAGGGCAATTCCCCCCCAAAAAATCCTCAGAATTTTCTTAGAAAATAGATCCTCTTGCACTGCGCTTAGAATTGTGGGTGGGAGAGGGAGGAGGGGACAGACTTAAGCGATCAAAAAGAAAAGCAAGCGGACCGATCAAAGGGTAGGAATGCAAGAAATAGCCCTGGGCAGCTGGGAACCATCTGGGAGCCATGAGAATCGGGAGGATTCTAGCAAGTGGGCACTGCTTATCGTGAGAGGCGTTTACAGTCTTCCAGAGCTGGAGAGAAGCCAGACTCATGGGGCTACTTACGAATCTAGCGTTTCTCCCCAGGTTTAGTCTGCGGTGCATCTGTTCTTATCTGCAGTGGACTAGCCAAGGGCATCCTAGTTTTAGGGGATACCAGAAGGCTTCTGGGGGATGTACTGGGATAGAGCGCATGCTCTCCGGATGTCAGTGGGAAAATAGAACATGAATAAAAATACTTGGCATTTGCCTTAGATGGAGTTTTCTGTGAGCTAGACGTCATAGTGCCCAGCCCACCTGACAGAAACAGCTCAGGGAAGAGCATCTTTTGACCACTTCTGTTTCAGAGGGTTCAGCCCATAGCAGGACACCCTGGTTGCAGCATGTGGTGAGAGAGAGCCTCACTTCCTAGCAGACAGCGTTCAGAATGAATGACAGGAAGGAGCCAGCAATAATATGTCCCCAAGAATCCTCACGGAGGTGACATTCTTCCTCCAGCCATGACTCACACCCAAAGTTTCTACAGTGGCAGCAGCTAGGACCAACATGCGCCATGTCCTTTGTATATAGCATGAGCCCGTGGGACACATTTCTTATGTCAATCATGACAGGTTTGGGGCTTGGTTTTTGTTTGTTTGTTTGTTTGTTTGTTTTTAATGTTTTATATGAAGAAGAATCAACCTAGCTTGTTTATTTCTCATGTCCTGATACTGGGCACCAAGTTATGGCTATTTTAACTCCCAGAGCATTCCTAGTCTATGGCTGACTCCCAGGGACCACTGCTCTCATTTAACCTGTCCTCAGTGTCACAGACACAAACTTCTACCTGGCCTCTCTCACCCTCATGCCTGACTCCTTATTTCATCTGGGTGGTTTGTAGGGTGTCTTAGGGTTCTCTAGAGTCACAGAACTTATGGACTGTCTCCGTATATTAAAGGAAATTTTTGGAATGATTCACAGGCTGCAGTCCAACTAACCCAACAATGGGCAGCTATGAATGGAAAAATCCAAGAATCTAGTAGTTGCTCAGTCCAACGAGGTTGGGTGTTTCAGCTGGTCTTCTGTGTAAGATGGAATCCTGAAGAAGTAGGTTCCAACAGATGTGCTGGCAAGTGCAGGCAGGTGAAGAGTGAGCTTTCCTTCTTCCAATGTCCTTATGTAGGCCTCCAGCAAAAGGTGTGGCTCAGATTAAAGGTGTGTACCACCATGCCTGGCTCTAAGCTGTTCTTGGAATTTGCTCTGTCCCAGGCTGGCCTTGAACTCAGAGATCTTGCTTCTATCTTCTGGGATTAAAAGCATATGCCACTTTGCCTGGGCCTAAGCTTCTTATGGCCACTATGCCTCAAGATCTGGTTCAAAAGCATGTGTCTTCCAGCCTGAAGCTCTGGATCACAGGTGTGCCCTCCATTTCTGGATCATAGTTCATTCCAGATATAATCAAGTTGACAACTGGGACTAGCCATCACATAGGGGAAGTACATCCAATTTTAATGTTCATTCATCAAATATTAACTGAGTCTCTACTATGGCCAGTCTTTGCTGTATGTGTTTACAATAAATACCTCAGTGAGCAAAACACACAATCTCA
>NW_021604781.1:3056243-3072128 GCF_004785775.1 Grammomys surdaster
GGGAAGGATGGATGGATGGATGGGTAGATAGATGGGTGGATGGATGGATGGGTGGATGGATGGATGGATGGATGTATAGATGGATAGGTAAGTGGATGTATAGATGGGTGGGTGGATGAATGGGTAGATGGGTGGATGGATGGATGGGTGGATAGATGGGCGGACAAATGAAGAATGGATGAAGAATGAAAATGAGGACTGGATAAAGAGTGGATGAAAGAGGCAGAAAGATGGATGGTGGATGGTTAACACCCGTTTTCTCATCTGACCTTGAATTCAAGGAATTCTTGTTTTAGTTTCTAATTACATAAGCATTTTTAAATGTTCAAAACCTAACAGTATAACATTTACTTCTCTGATTCCAAGAGTTGGCTGAAAGAGTCTGTACGAGAAACTATAAGCATATGGTCTCATCAGTTGCCCATGGTAGGGTTTGTTTATTTATTTATTTATTTATTTATTTATTTAAATCAAGTTAAAAGAAAGGCTTTTGATAAACACAGTCTTACTTGCCTATTGACCAAATTTGAGAAGTGCTTGCTTTTGTTGACACACTTTCCAGTTAGGCTTCTGCACTCTCAGCTCACCTTCGTCGGCCTCCCCTGTACCTCTTAACCTCTGTCACATGCGTCATACAACTGCAAGTGATTGATTTGCGTCTGCATCTTATCATGGAGGATTCTCTCTGGATGCTTTCTTTCTCTCTGCATGAACACCTCTAATTCCTTTGCCTTTTTCCAATGTTGTTTGTAGCAGTGAGTTTGTGCTACATTGCTTTGTGCTCCCGGCAGATCATGCGTGCACACCAGCCCAGGAGCTATCTCTGGATTCATGAATGAAACACACACATGTTAGCTTATTTTTAAAATGCCTTAGCTACCTCAAAGGCTGGGCACTACTAAACCTTCCCCTGTTACCCCAGGCCCAATCTGGGAAGCGGCCAGTGGCCCCTTACCTGAATTCTTACATGGCTCACTGACTCTCTCTCCTGAAGCTCTCTTCTTCCATCTCCTACTACATCCTGGGGATCCTCCATCTTCTCCCCTCTGCGTCCTAGCCCGGGGAACTCTAAGGGTCCCGCCCCATATCCAGCAATTAGCCATGAGCATCTTTATTGATCAATCAATAACCAATTAGGGACAAGGACTGGGCATGCAGATTCCCAATTGAATGAAAGCATTAGAACCAATCTCCAGCAGTTGTCCATGGAGAGTTTGAGGTTGGGGACTTTTTTTTTAAAACCCCGAGAGAAGTTGCAACATGCTGGATGTTCCTGTTAAACTCAGAACAGATTGTTTTAAAATATTTTATTAATTCTTTGAGAACATCACCTAATATATTTTGATCACATTCTCCACACACCTGAAGGAGATCATGTGGATTGCTGTTGCTCTGCTACAATTGTCTTGTGGGGTCAAGTGTGGGATTTGCCACTTGTAGCCTTTTGGATTTGGGGGACATTTCAGATTCTGGAAGCTTATAGGAATATTCAATCTGTAGTAAGTTTTCAATTTTATTAAGAATCTCATGCATTTTTCCCTTGGATATTTTAATAATTCACATACATGGCAGTATACAACTTTGATTAATTTATTAAACGTTTTGACTACTGTCTTAGTTAGGGTTTCATTGCTATGAAGAGACACCATGATCAAGGCAACCCCTATAAAGGAAAACATTTAATCGGGGCTGGCTTACAAGTTCAGAGGTTCAGTCCATTATCATCACGGTGGGAAGCATGGCAGCATGCAGGAAGACATGGTGCTGGAAGAGCAGAGAGTTCTGCATCTTGGACCACAGGCAGCAGAAGGAGACTGTCACACTGGCCAAATGAGCATATATACGAAACTCAAAGCTCCACTTCCACAGTGACACACTTCCTCTAGCATGGCCACACCTCCTCCTAATAGTGTCACTCCCTATGGCCAAGCATTCAAACACATGCATCTATGGGGCCAAACCTATTCAAACCACCACAACTACCTCTCAAGTATTGAGTTTACATGCTTTAGCCTAGTGAAAAGTTATCTCTTGATAACTTTCAAGACATCTAATCAGATACACTCCAGAGTTGGATGTGCATTTGAATCAGGCCTGTCCCCCAGGTTCATACTTTTAACCTTGGACCTGTGGCCAGGGCATCATTTGGGAATGTGTAGGAACCGCGGTCTCAGTGGTCTCCATTTGGGGTACATTTACTGGAAGATGATATTTGAGTCACAGTTCTGAGGTTTATTGAACATGAGGCCATCATCATGTGCAACTGTGGATAGCTGGTCAATCCACTCACAACATGTTACCCTTGAAATCCAGGTTGCCCAAGATGGAATTTTGAGGCTCCTATGTATGCGCTTTGGCAAGTCCTTTATCTTTTGTGCCTCTGTTTCCTTCCCTGTGAAAGAGGATAATAACACTGCTCACCCATTAGGGTTCTTTGTTTTGTTGTTTTGTTTTTGTTGTTTTATTTCATGCTCCCTACAGACACTCAGCAGGCTCTAAAAGAAGCACATTGCCTTTGGGTTGTACAAATATCTCATTTTTAAAAATGCAAGGGGTGGGAGGTATATTATTTGTGACAGTTACATGCTTAGTGGTTTTTTTGTTTGTTTGTTTTTGTTTGTTTTACTGCACTCTAGAAAAGAAAGAGCTCAGGGGGTGTGCACATTCAGAGAGATCCCCACTGACAGAGCGCTGGGGGCTTGGAGAACAGATAAGGATGAGAGGGAGGCAGGAGGTGCCTTTGATGGAAAGATCCCGAGAGGCAAGGCTCCTGGCTGAAGCCAGGATGTAAGAGGGCAGGGTGTTCTTATCTTTTGAAGATTCTTATATCCTCCTCCTCAGAACATGGAAGAAGATGCCAAAAGTTGAGGACATGCCGTGCGTCACCCTTCACAGCATCATGGCCTCTCCAAATGCAGAGTATGTCCGCTGGAAGGTACACGGAGACTTCGTCTCTCAGGTAAAAATAAACAGGAAGCAGACTAGAGCTTGCAGGCTGCCCTGTCTCTGGCCAGGTACAGCACCTGAGCCATAGGCAAGAATAGTCTAGACTGCTGAGTAAGCCACTACTGCTCCTGAGGCGACTTTGCAAACCTAGCTGAAAACAAACATTACGTAAAATTCATAGACTGCTATAAGAATAACTAGCTGGTTTAGTGAAATGAACTTCCTGGTGGTAGTCAGTCCTTGGCCAGTGTCCTAGGGTCTAAAGATTGTAGGTCTCTTTCCCTTCCTTGTTAGGGCTGAAAGAAATTCAACTTACTCAACCTGAATGGCTTGGGATGATGGTGGGGTTGTATTTGTAGGATTAAGTCCCTGAGCTTTCCACTGACCCCGAGAATCTAACCCCTTGTTTCTCAGATATGTAGGAAAGCAAGCACTGCCTTTTATAATAAGAAAGTCCATAGCCTAGTGGAATTATGTGCAGGGACATCAAGACTGGAGGCAAACACAAGGTGGACAATCTAACACTGTGGCTCACAGAACATACCAGGCTTAAGCCAGATGGATAAGATTCTAAACTAAGAAGCTTATGCAAGAAAGGAATGGTGTCTTAGGGTTTTATTGCAGTAAAGAAACACCATGACCAAAGCAACTCTTATAAGGACAACATTCAATTGGGGCTGGCTTACAGTTTCAGAGGTTCAGTCCATTATCATCATGGCAGAAAGTATGGCACCGTGCAGGTAGACATGGTGCTGGAGAAGGAGCTGAGAGTTCTACATTTTGACCTGAAGGCAGCCAGGAGAGACTTTCTCTTCCACATTGGGCAGAGCTTGAGCACTAGGAGCCCTCAAAACCTGTCTACACAGTGACACACTTCCTCCAACAAGGCTACACCTATTCTAACAAGACCACGCCTCCTAATAGTCTCACTCCCTCTAGGCCAAGCATTCAAATAGAGTCAATGGAGGCCAAACGTATTCAAACCATTACAAACGGTTACTGAGATCTGACAAAATGGCTCCGCCATTAAAAAAAAAAAAAAAAGGGCCCTGGGGACCTGAGTTCAATAACCAGGGCCCACACAGTAGAGAGAGAGAACTGACTTCCACAAGTCATGTGTGTGCACACACATATATGTAGAGAGAATCTCTTATAAGAGTCACCAGTCAATAAAAAAGCTGATGGCCACTGAGCTGAGGCAGAAAATAGGAGGTGGGACACTGGCAGGAAGAGAGAGAATTCTGGGAAATAGTGAGAGAATAAAAGAGAGATTGTCCCAGGAAGATGTGATGAGACAGATGTATAGTACCTGAGCACAGGAAACCAGCCATGTGGCAGAATGTAGCATAGAAGAAATGGGTTAATGTAAGTTATGATCTAGTCAGAGAAGAGCCTAGCTATATGGCCAAGGTATTTGTAAATGTATATTAAGTCCAAGTCTTATTTCTTGGCGCATAGGGCTGGGACCAAGAACCAGACCAAACCTCTACACATATTTATTCTAAACAAACAAAGTTTTCTGAAGAAATACTGAGTATAAGAAAAAAGTTCAGGAAACCGTTAAACATACTTTGATAGGAAAAAGTAAAGGAAAAGAAAAGTTGGGTCAAGAAAACAATTCGTTTTTCTACAACATAAAGACCAGCGAAACATCAAAGACAAATTAAGAAATCTCACAATGGATAGAATTCTCTCCATCACCCCAGAAGACTCCTTCAAATGGCACCCACTCCAGGTTGTCACTACTCTATACTTTTGCCATTAAGGTTGTCACTGGTAGCCCATTTCATGTATATGTATGTGCGCCTTTTTTGCCCAGTTTCTTCAGTTAGTATAAACGCAGCCAAAATTCTCATAGAGTGTAACAATCCTGGATCCCTGCTACCAGGTTCTTCTGTGTGACAATGCACTCTGGCTGTCCTTTTGAGGCCCCTCAAGGCCCAGAAGACTGGCAAAGCACTTCTCAGACGCAGATCCAGGGCTGCACTGGAAGTCCCTTGCAGAGGGCTGGGTGGGGGAGGCAGGGTCCACACCAAAACGCTAAGCACTGGAGTTGATGCCTTTCTCCTGAAGTCCTGGACCTGGAAGGAAGTATACAGCAAGAGTTTTCTAGGCCCTGCCATCCCGATGTTCTACCAAGAGGGGTAGGAGGAGGTGTTGCTGACCTTGTTTCTGAGCAGACCGTGACGAGCAGGTGCCTGCCAGCAGCTCCTGACCCTTGCCACGCTCTGTTTCCCAAGCCTGCATACTCTCTTTCCATTGAAAACTTGCTGTCGGTCCCTTCGCATCCCTTCTGGGATCCGTGAGGATCAGAAGCAAAAGTTGCCTTTCTTGCAAATTCTTCTGAGCTTAGCACCCTGTCTATGTGGACCAAACGATAAGGGAATCTATCAGTCTTGTAGATCACAGCGGCTCTTCTAACAGGATCACAGCTTGATCCAATTTACAGCTCAGGGCTAAGGGCTTCCGCTGGGGATAGTTGACTGAGATTAGAACTTAGAACCCATGACATATGGTTCCTGTGATCTGAGACTGGCTCCATCAGTCTCCTGCCCCAATTCCCTGAATGTCCTGTCCCCACACACCTGTCCCAGGTGCAGCTCAATCTTTAAAAATGGGAAAAGGAAATAAGCGGAAGTGTCACTCTCTCCTGGGATGATGCTCAGGGGCCCTCCTGATACAGAGATGGTTTCCAGAGAAAATAATAGTTTTCTCCGCAGACTGTGCGCTTTTCTCTGAATGAGCTAAACTAGGCAGGAGAAGCTGCTACAGGCTCTGCCAACCAGAGAATGCCCAGGGAGTATTTACTTTGGCATTAGCTTCCAATCATGTAAAGGGAAGAAACAACTAAGTGTTCCACCAAACCACCTACATATGCGCCCGAGAGAGAGAGAGAGAGAGAGAGAGAGAGAGAGAGAGAGAGAGAGAGAGAGTATTTTAAAAGCCATTCTTATTCCCAGAAATGTGGATCCTTCTCCCTTCTGGGAGCACTGTGGGAAAATGCTGTCCAAAAACAACAACAACAACAACAACAACAAACCACCACCGTTATTTGACCCCGTGGATCTCTGTAATTACGTTTTCTCATTTTTTTTTTCTTTCTAGCTGAATTACTATGACTCTGTGAAAGCTGTCATTTCCAGCTCCAGTCACGAGCCCACAGCTCTAGTGATAGGTATGGTTGTCTATGCCTGCTTTTGGGCAGGGTCTCCCACCTTTTGGGCTTCTGCACTGTGACAGACATTCACATGCTGAGAAGGACGCCTCGGCACGGCACGCCACGCCACGCCGCTCAAAATGGATCTCTTCCTCTTTAGTTGGTAGTTAGGTTTCCAAGTCTCAGACCATGAGGCTGCTGGGGAGATGGAAAGGGAGAAGTTAATCAATATGCATCGAGTTAAAATATGAACAAAATCTATTTAGGGCAATACCAGGCTCTGCCGTCTGAGGGCTTCAAACACGCTGCATGATTTTACATGTGTGGGACTGTAGCTATGAAACGGAGTGATGGAGTGTTTGCATGAAGTGAAGAGGTGGGAACTTTTAAGAGTTCAAAAAAGCAGAGCCAGAGAGGTGGCCCAGCAGTTAAGCGAGGGTTAGGTTTGCAACACTTATGTGGCAGCTCTCATCTGTCTGAAATGCCAATTTCAGGAGATCTGACACCCTCTCTTGGCCTCTGCAGGTACTGCATGTACTTGGTGCTCTTACATGCCCTTGGAACACCCATACACTTCAAATTGTAAGCGGGTTCTTGATAAAACTTCCAAACTAAACTCACATTTCGTTTATGGATAGAAAGAAAGGTTTGGGGGATCAAACGTCCAAGTCTGCCTCAGGAAGATGGGGGGCGGGAGGAGCAGAGAGGAAAGCAGAATGGTGAGAAAAGCAAGCAGATTTAATGTGACAGGGGAGGAGGGCATCTTTGAGCTGATACAGGCTGAGCTAGACACCCTTGCCTAAGACAGTTGAATTTTAGGGGCGGGATTAGGGGAGGTCTTAATCTGAACCTGCCTATGGGATTCCTAAAGAATGATGACTTCTGTTTACACAGTAACAATCCCTCTGTTTACTCAGTAGGAGTCCTCTGTTGACACTTGGAACATAACAAAAATAAAATAAATCAGTATTTTTAAAATGAAAGTTACTGTTTTGGGGGCTGGAGAGATGGCTCAGAGGTTAAGAGCACTGACTGCTCTTCCAGAGGTCCTGAGTTCATTTCTCAGCAACCACACGGTGGCTCACAACCATCTGTAATGGGATATCATGCTCTCTACTGATGTATCTGAAGACAGGGACAGTGTACTCACATATACAAAATAAACAAATTTTAAAAAAAAGAAAATTACTGTTTTAAAGATCTATGAAGAGCCAACCCTTGGGCACACATGTTGTCTGAAAGATGAAGTGAATTCCAAGTTAGGTCAACCCATGATAGAAACACAGATAGGCTAGAGAGGGCATTCCCAGGTAAAATGCCTCAGTCTATGAGGGGGAAGCCATCATGGCCCATACTTCTTCACCCGTTCCTAACACTGCTGGATTGTGAATTAAAGTTCTTAACACATGAACTTGTGGGTGACACAGTCCAGTGTTTGTGTAGTTTTAAAAACAGGCTACGACTTATCCCGGGAGCCGCCAGCCCCTCCCAGCTCCCTTTTGCTCCATCCGGTTTAGCTCCAGGATTGATCACAACCATCCCCCAGCCCAGCTTTTTTTCAAACCCCCTTTGCTCTGGCTTAGCTTTGGGATCTGCTGCTGCCAGCCCCAACCCAGCTTCTCTCTCTACTTGCCTTTACTTCAGGAGGGGTTGTGTTACCAGCCCACTCCGGAGACCCTAGAATGCTTGGATAAAGTACGCACAGACAGCTTTATTATTTTAGAACTTGCCAGCTAGGCACAGTTGCTGGGCGCAGAATCTCCTGCCTGGAAAGGCATGCCTTCGTCAGTTATTATCTGTTTCTCCTCCTGCCCTAGACTTAGTGCCTTGTATCAGCTAGCCCCCAACAACCTCCCTACCCATAGAGGAGGCTCCAGGCCTTACATGGTTGCAGCATCCTCTTTCCTCCAAAACATGGCAGAAAAAGCCCTTCTTCCTTCCCTGCATCTCCCTTTCCTCTTGGAATCTGGAAGTCCCATCTGTAACTTCATTTAGCACTTAGCACCCACGGCCTTCTTTATTGACAAGTCAAGAACCAGCTGGCGAACAAGACCTTAGTGAGAGAACCTCCCCTTACCGTCCAGCCACAGCCCTCAATCCCAGTTTCCTTCTCTGCTCCCGTGTTAAACAATTGACCAAAAGCAACTTGGGGGAGAAAGGATTTATTTCAAGTTACAGGTTACAGTCCATCGTGAAGGGAGGCCAAGTCTGTAAATCAAGGCAGGAATCTGGAGATGGAAGTGAGTCACGGGGGGCTCCCCCTTGAAGAGTGGTTAGTTCTACAAGAAACCTGGGACAAGTCTCACTCAGTTTGGAGGCTCCTTCCAGCTTGCCCCTTACCTTAAACCTCTCCCTCCTACAGGCTGAGCTTCTCCTCCCCCAAGCTTTTCTCTGTTATATAATCCAGCCATTTTGGCTGCATGCTTTCTTGGGTCTCTTGGTCTCTCCTGGTTCCTCTCTTGTTTTCCTCCTCTCCTCTCCTCTTCCTTCTTGCTCTCCCTCTTTCTATCCCCTCTCAAGTCCAGGTTCAGTCTGGATCCTTCCAGAAACCTCCTGCTGTGGTCGCCCTCACATCTATAACAAACCTTCTCAACTACGTCTTGGAACGCTCATGTCCTCATTTTTCATTCAAAGGGTATATTTTTGTCCCCAGCACCATCCCACCTCTCTCTTTTTGCTTTCTCGCCATGAGGTGAGCCTCTTCGCTCCTCCATGTTACCACCAACCTGCTTCCACTCAGCCTGGAAGCCATGCAGCCTACCGAAAGCCTCGAACCTAAGCTAAAATTAAACTTCCCCCTCTTAAGTTGTTTGTCCCAAGAAAGGGAAGATGACTAGTGTGCAGCCCCCCACCCCAGAGCTACAGAATGAATCTGCAGCTAAATCAAGTGATGGCTTGCATGCATGTTAAACTCTGGGAGGCATTTATTCTTTTGCCATGGCAACATACTGACGCTGTACTAGCTCACCCCTTGAAGACATCCTCAGTTCTTCGTAGTTACTTCATTATGCTTCACAGTTATCTTGGAAAGCTCTTGACACCATGTTGGAAAACCCCAGGCAATTATTCAATGACACCAGAATCATGTTTAGTTTTTCACATAGATGCTGATCACGATCCCTTTCGTGTTTTAAAGATTTGACACCTGTCAGTGGTCCCCAGTTTCCAGTGGGGTGACCTGTGGAACTTTGTAAAATCTGGTTATCTGAGTTTTACCCTCCAAGATTATAGCTCAGTTGGGCAGATGAAATTCTCAGAAGAATGCTTTTCCCAACCCCAGCTCTACTCCCTCTAAAGCCTAACCTCTGACTCTAAGGGCCTGGTGTGAGCTCACCATGCAACCCATTTGTAATGTATAAAATACTAAAGACCCTCTGCTGCAACTCAGATCAGCCACCCACAGGTCAGCCTAGTTGACCCTGAGCCTTTGGAAAAACATTTCCCTCTCTCTCACACACACCCCTTTTTTATTCTCTAAAAGCTAGTTCCACTTGTCACAGAGCATCATGGAAAGTCAATACAACCTGTAGCAGCGTCTCAGCCTCCTGAGAACCAGCCCTCTTGCTGATTTCTTGATAGAAACCATCAGATGCCTCCTCCATCCCAGATTTTCTTTATAAACTCTGATCCATCAATGTTAAAGTTCTCAAAATGTTAGAGAGAGATGTGCAGTGGTTGGATTTCTTGGGAGCTTTCATTAGTTTTTCTTGGAACTTGGAAAGCTTCTTTTCTAGAATGCTAGCAGGTTCGAATTCTAAGAAGCCAAGGCTTGGCCTTTGGAGGCTGCAGCAGCCTGGAGTGCGGTGCTTGCTTGAGGAGATCAAAAGCAATTGTTCCCGAGGAAGGATCAGTGAGTTCTGGCTTTGACCCGGCTGCTAATACAACTGTGATGTTGGGCCTCGGTTTGCTATATTTAAATAAACAATGTGGTCTAGATTTCATTTAAATGTGTCTCCCAAAAGTTCATGTGCTGGGGACTTAGTCTCCAAAGTGGTAGCAATAAGAGATTGCAGATTTTTATGAAGTGGGGGTCTGATGGAAGGCAGTAAGTCATCGGGGACATCGTATTTGGAAGAGATTAATGTAGTTCTCCTGAAGCCTTGGCTAGTTTTAGAGTAGGGTGTGTGTGTGTGTGTGTGTGTGTGTGTGAGAGAGAGAGAGAGAGAGAGAGAGAATTTACCCTCTTCTTCTACTGTAGCTCCATATTTGCTATATTTTCATGCTCCTATTCTGCCTCCCCCACCCCACACACACACCACAGAGAGACACAGACACACAGAATCACACACACACACACACACACACACAGAGAGAGAGAGAGAGAGAGAGAGAGAGAGAGAGAGAGGCACAGATAGACAGCAGAGAGACCAAGACACACACACACACACTTCTACCATTATGGTATCCCTCATATTGTAATGTACCTGCCTTAGCCAGGTTTCTATTGCTATCAATAAACAGCAGGCACAAAAGCAACTTGGGGACAAAAAGGTTTGTTTCATCTCACGGTGTCCAATCCATCACAAAAGGGCACACGACAGGGCAGGAACTCAAGCAGGATCCTAGAGGCAGCCAGTGACCCAGAACCCTGCTCACTGGCTTGTTCTTCAGGCTCATGGTCAGCTACCTCTCTTACACAACCCAGGACTACCTGCCCAAGGATGGCACCGTCCACAGAGCATTGGGCCCTCCTTTCACCTCAAGTATTAATCAAGAAAATGCCTCACAGCCTTGCCTACAGGCCAGTCTGACAGAGGTGTTTTTCTCAGTTCAAGTTCCTTCTTCCCAGATGATTGGAGCTTATATCAAGTTGAAAAACAAACAAACAAACAAATACCCAGCCAGGACAGCACCCAAAGGAGCCCTCACCAGAGGTTGAATAGGTAGGCTACCTGATCCTAGAGTTCAAGTCTCTAAAACTGTGATGTAAATACACCTTGTTTGGTCCAGCTAGGTGCAGATGCTGAGGCAAAAGGATCACAAGTTCAAGGTCAGCTTGAGCTACAAGAAGTCTTTCATGGCTCTAAACTGCTTCTATTTCAGCTAAATCTCTCTGGAGAGCTAGATGCTTCCAACCAGGAAAAATTAGCCCCAGATTAACATTATTCTAAGAGCTGTCTGCTGGTGTTTACAATGTGATAGGTAAGATATTGACTCTTGCAGAACCTATCTCTGCCTTTCCTCTTCTGCCTCAGCTATTGACTGTCAGCTTTTTATTAAACTAATCAGAAGGTGAGGGAGGTGTATGCTTACAACACTGAGGCATGAGATGATACAGAAAAATACCAATACCAAAGTCCAGATAGTACTCAGCTCTCTGCCCACCCAGAAATCAACATTTGAATTATACAAAGACAACCTATGCACAGTGCACAAAAAGACCACCCAACATTCCTTCAACCCAGCCATGATCCCCACCATCACATTGAAGGCTCACCAACGTCCTCCATGTTTCTAATTCTTTGAACTAGTGGTAGCTATCTCCTTCTCCCTCTCTGTGTTTGAGATATCTGACCACCCTGGCCTCTTTCCTGTCCATCCTGTGTCTTCAGAATTCTAGCCTCTGCTTCTCTTTCCATCTCTGCCTCCCGTGTTTCTTCCGACACATCTCCTTGACCGAATGTTGGGGCCTCCAGAGTTCAGCCTTTGGCCATCTCCTTCCCATCTCTGCACCTTTCCCTCCATGATCCTCACAGGACCATTAGCACACTGTCTCCTCAGACCTCTCCTCATCCCCTTCTGACATTTCTAACTTCCCTATTGATCCAGATAAATGAGGTACATCGTCATTATATCCAAAGCAGACTCCAATCTTCTCCTTCATACCTCTAACGCCATCTTCCCCAAGTCAGTTACAGCTAAGTCCATCTTTTCTAGATGTCAAACAGAACAAAAAAAGTCGGCCTTGAATCCTCTCTTGCAGTCAATATCTGACCTGTTGACTCTGATCAACCGGGTATCCGATGTACCAGGAGTGAGGTCACCTCCCACCAGGACCATCTCTTGCTTCCACTGGGGCTTGCTGTCTCCACTCCACTAAGCCACTTCAAGAGCCTCACATGCTCCCTGCTTCCATCTTACCCCCTAGCAACATACATTCTAGTCAGACTAACCAGAGAGAGATGGTACAACGAGGTGTCACGCCTCCCATGGTCCCCTCATTTATTATTTTTCTCTCTATTTCTGTGATAAAACACCAAAAGTTACTAGTGGAAGAAAGGATTTATTTGGCTGACATGTTCTGATCACCGTGCATCATGGCAGAAGTCAGGACAGGAACTCAAGCAGGGCAGGAACCTGGAGGCAGGAAGTGAAGCGGAGACCTTAGAAGGGCGCTGCTTACTGACTTGCTCCAGTGGCTTCTGTAGCCTGATTTCTTATACCACCCAGTATCACCTACCCAGGGCCGGCACCACCCATCAAGGGCTGGACCCATGCACACACATCAATCATTAAGAAAACACCTACAGGGCCAGTCTTACTGGGGTATTTTCACATGAGTCTTCCTTTTTCCATGACTCTAGCTTGTTGGCCAAAACTAAACAGTGTACCTGGTGAACCTCCGTGTCACTTAGAAAGGCGAAGTTTGCAAGGCTGTGTGAGACTGACTGCCAACCCTTACTGATCTGTTTACATCTGTTTCCATCCTCACATTCCTTCTTGCTGCCAGGACTGGGAACTGTACTTCCTTCTCCTAGGAAGATTCCCACACATTCCCATATAGCTCACGCCACCTTCCTTAATTGTCCTTGCCTGTGGCTTCTCACTCACTTTTATTCTGTCATGTTGTCCTGTTTGGGAACTGCCTATCCTCCTACCCTTAGCTTTCCTTGCCTTGGTCTTCCCTTGTTTGAATCTACAGATCTAACCCCTTCTGTCATGCTGCATGTGTTCTTTATAGTCCGTCTCCCCCTCCATGCCAGGAACTCTGGACTGTTTTGCTCGTTGTTAGCTCCTAAGGGTTTAAAATGGCGCCTGGCATCTAACAGGCACCCAGCAAAGATGTGAGCGAGTGAGTCTGTGAAGCCAGAACTCAAACAACATCTATTTCTCACAGAGTGCTATTCGGGGTCAGTCTGGCACCACTACGTATTTAAGTGATAAATACTGGTCACTGAGATCTGGTTGCCCCAAGTACACCAAGTGATGCTACGTAAACCTCGCTCTCCGATTTAAAGTTAATTGGTTAATAAAAGGTTAGAGCCAGTGACTGGGTGGTAGAGAGAGAGAGGTGGGATTTGAGAATTGCGTGGAAGGTCTCAGGAGAGACCAGGGAGAAGAAAAGGGACACAAAGATAGGAGGAGGCAGCCATGAGAGGAGATGGTCCATGAGTACCTGGTCAGGAGAAACGGCACGCAACAAGAGACGTGTGGCTGGCATGTAAGTCAGAATAGCTCCAAACCTGCCCAATCTAGGCTTACAGCTTGTAATAACACACCAGGATCATGTGTCTTTTATTCAGGCTAGTTAGAATATATAATTACAATTGGGTCGCACAGTGCTCTGAGGTGTCACACTCAGGCAGCCAGAGGACTGAGGCAACAATCATGTCAAATAATTTTCTCACACATTATTGTCCCTAGAGCACTCCACCTCCCCAAATTCAAGTCTATCCATGTAGTTCCCAGTGCCTGCTGATTGCTTCTGTCTGTGTGTGTGCCTCTGTGTGTATCTGCCTATATGTGTGTATATGCCTGTGTGTCTGTGTGTATGTGCTTGTGTGTATGTATGTGCCTGTGTGTGTGTCTGTGTGTATGTGTCTACGTGTGTGTGTATGTGCCTGTGTGTGTGTGTGTCTATGTGTGTGTGTGTGTGTGCCTCTGTGTGTGTATCTGCCTATATGTCTGTATATGCCTGTGTGTCTGTGTGTATGTGCCTGTGTGTATGTATGTGCCTGTGTGTATGTCTGTGTCTATGTGTGTGTGTGTGCCTGTGTGTGTGTGTATGTGCCTGTATGTGTATGTGCCTATATGTGTGTACGTGTGTGTGTGTGCAAGTGCCTGCGTGTGTGTATATGCATATGTATGTTTGTGTGTCTCTCTGTGTCTGTGTGGAAGTGCCTATGTCTGTCTATGTATGTATGTATGTATGTATGTATGTATGTGTGTGTATATTTGTGTGTATTTGTGTGTCTGTGTATTTTGTATGTACATATGTGTATGTGTGCCTGTGTGTGTAGGTATAGGTATGTGTGTGAATTTGTGTGTCTATGTATATATGTATGCTTGTGCGTGTGTGTACTTGTATATGTATAGGTATATATATATATATATATATATGTATGTGTATTTGTGTGTCTATGTATGTATGTATGTGTGTGTGTACCTGTGTGTATGTAGATATATGTATGTGTGTATATTTGTGTGTCTGTGTATGTATGTATGTATGTATGTGAGTAGGTGGATGTATGTATGTGCATGTATGTATGTGTCTGTGTATGTGTGTGTGCCTTTTTGTGTGTCTATGTATGTGTGTCTGTGAATCTCTCTCTCTCTCTCTCTCTCTCTCTCTCTCTCTCTCTCTCTCTCTCTCTCTCTCTGCCTCTATCTGTGTGTGCGTGTGTGTGCCTGCGTGTGTCTATATGGATTTGTGTTTGTATGTGCATGTCTGTGTATATGTCTGGCACTAATCTTCGTGCCTCAGTAGTACCTCATCACAGAGGTAACTCTTCCATTCCTAAGTCTCCCCATTGCCCCGTTTTAGGTAAAGAGACAGAGCCTGGCGGCCCTTCCTTTACATACTTGGAGGCTTTAAAGTTTGTCTTATGGTCAACTACACACTCCCAGGTAGACTTACTTTGTGAAAAGGGGACATACAACAGACGAAAACAGCTGCCTGCTGAGCCCCGCCATCCACTGTCAGGCTGTTAGAAGCACTTCCGGTACTGCTGTTTTTTTTTTTAAGACAGGAATATCTAGCTTCATTTTTGTCATTAATGAATATGCAAAGGGAACCATATTGATTGAGGCTGCAGGGAAATCAGGGCTGGATGCTTAAAAGTATCTTGTCTCCTTCAAACAGGACCAGGGTCCCCATTTTGTGACCCCAGATCTGTGGGGTACCCGCTCTGGTGAGGAAAGTAGTGGGGAGCAAGGGGGAAACACTGGGCAGATAAGTAAGGGGAGCCTCAAAATACATCTTGAGTCAGAGGAGGCAGGGGCTAAGCTTCGTGGGAGTCACCTGGCTGCTGACCCCACAGGCTAATGTGAATCTGGCTTGGAAGTGAACCTGGGTCGACCTGATGCTAAGAATCAGGCTCTAGATCTTCCAGCTTCTTCATCCCTGAAGACCTGCCTGCTAGCTAATGTGCCAGGGATCTGAACCAGCACTGGATCTGTTCTCGGTTTCCATGGAAATCACTTAAACTTCTCATCATCCTTCCTTCAGACCTTGGAGAAGAGCTATGCTCTCTGGTTTCCATGACGACCACTTAAACGGGTATCCTTGTCTGGTTCTATTGGAAGGGAGTCGCTAGAGTTCATGCAAATGAACTGGCTTGACTCTCTTCTTACTTGGAAAATAAAATAGGATCCAAATAGAGTAACACACCTGCTCAGAAGTTTCAGAACTCTGTTCAAAATCAAGGAGGGTGAACGCCGTGTCAAGTTGCTGTTTGAGGCGGGCGCATCATGTCTCTCTTTGACACTAAAACGCTCATCCTGATGGCTCTGGCTAGTTCTGCTGTCTTATCAAGGAGGGAGGCCAGGCAGGGCCAGAGTGGCTAGTCAGTTTCTCTACCTAGTGCAGTGAAAACTGTTGGGGGAGACAAACAGGGTTCTCA
>NW_021604781.1:3072528-3090383 GCF_004785775.1 Grammomys surdaster
TTCCCCTTCCCTTCCCCTCCCCTCCCCTCCCCTCCCCTTCCCTTCCCTTCCTTTTTGTTTCTGTTTTTCATTCATAGCACCAGGCATAACACCCAAACAGTTCTAACCCTAATCCAATTGAGTCACAAGCAATGAACGGAGCGCAGGGAGATGATTATTCTTCAACCTTCTTTCTCCCAGCGTCTCCTAAGCCACTTGGAACACAGTGGAGGTGAGTGTCCTGGAGAAGCCACCGGGATCGGCAGGCCCTGCTGAGTGTATTGAGGATCCTCTGTCTTCATCCCCAGGCCAGACCCCAGCTGGAAACCTACAGGAGGACATTGATGCAACCATCAGATCTGGTTGTTGACAGGATTCATAAGTCAATCAATCGTTCAGCTGAACATATCTTTTCAAATAAATGTAGGAAAACAATTGCCTCTTGTTCAGTATACTTCAGTGTTGTTTCAGACAGTCCTGGGTTCAGTGCCTCCTTCTGCAATTTTATTTGTAATTTAAAAATGATTTTTTTATGTATGAGTATTCTTTTATGTATATCGGTATTCTTTCTCTCTGTCTGTCTCTCTGTCTCTCTGTCTCTGTCTCTATTTGTGTGTGTGTGTGTGTGTGTGTGTATGTGTGTGTGTGCACATGTCATGTCCTGTGGAGGCCAGAGAAGACAACAGATCCTCTGAAACTGGACATATAGAATTGTGAGCCCCCATCAAACTCAGGTCCTTTGCAAGAACAGCCAGTGCTCTTAACCACTGAGCCATCTCTCCAGGACAGTTCTCATGTTTTCTGGATGGCAAGTGTTCTGTGCTTTCTCACTATAAGATGGAGATGCATGCACTTGAATCACTGAGTTTCTCAAAGACTCAAACAAAAGCACTGTCGGGGGTGCCAGGCCAATGGGTGACAGAGAGCCTAGGTGGTATGTAGCCTTCCTGCTGCGTCTGCCCTCCCAGGTGTCTCAGGTCCCTTTTTAGAAAGTGAAAAAAGTCCCCCTCCCCCCACATCACGTCACTTTTATTTTCAGTCTGTCTGGAATTTAAACCCAGGGGATGAAAGAAAATACTGGCGTCAATACTGAGAAAGAGTCTGGGATCTTAATAAAAACAGCAGCCTGTCGGGAGAACTGAGGGATCACGTTAAGAGACTGTGTCTTGTTTTCCTGTGAATATTTTTAGGGTTCACTGTGGGACCAACAGATGTCAAGGAAAAGCTAAATGAAATGAGAAACGTTGGGAAGAGTGTCAAGATGGGGAACAGCTCAGCATCCCTTGCTCTGCCCAAAAGGCAAGCGGAATGGAATCGCACTGTGTTCTGTGTCCACAAGGGAGTCAAGGCGTTCTCCTTCTGCAGGAGGAAGAACCTGCTGGTGACAGGTGGGCTGGATCGAATCATCAGGGTCTGGAATCCTTACCTGCCTGGGTAAGTTGTCTCTCTCCTCCCAAGAGTACTGTTGCTGTCATAAAGTAAATGAAACTGTGACTGGAAATTCCCTACAAGAATCATTTAAAAGCCTATGCCCAAATTAATCTCTCACACACAGAGCCTGGGACATTTCCATTTTTAGCCTCTAAAAGTTCACTTTAGGGGCTGCTGGAGAGACAGCTCAATGGTTAGGGGCACTTGCTAGTCACTCAGAAGACCCAGGTTCTATTCCCAGCACCCACAGAATTGCTCAAAATCATCTATAATTCCAGGCCTAGGGAATTGAACTCCCTCTTTCTGGCCTCTTAGGCCAGGCATGCACTTCATACAGTAGGCCCTTCTGAGCAAGTGCCCAGAAATAGTTTATTTTATAATAATAAAATAATATTTTTTATCCACTTTATTCTGTGCATATGTGTGTGGCATGCACACATGTATGCGTGTTGGCATGTCTAAGAGAGAGCTTGTGCATGTGTGTGTGGCTTCCTGAAACTGACCCTGAGAATCGTGCTGATTTAGGCTTTTATCAGCTTGACATAAACTAGAGTCATCTGGGTAAAAAGAAACCTCAAGTGAGAAAAAGCCTCCACCCGTGATAGACTGTGACCCGGGAGCTGTAAGCTGAAGTAAACCCTTGCCCTCCCCAAGCTGCTTTTTGGTTGCCATGTTTACCACAGCAACAGCAAGCAGATCAGCATCTTCTTCAGTCGCTCTCTGTCTTGTTCCTTGAGGCAGAGTCTCTCCGTTAAATCCAGAGTTTGCTGTTACCAGTAGTATAGCTAGCCAGCTTGCTGCAAGAACCTTGGTCTCTGTCTTCTAAGTGCTGGGATTACAAGCAGGCTGCCTCTCCCATTCAACGTCTCCATGGGTTCTGGGATATGAACCCATTCCTCATGCAATGCACAGCAAGCACTCTATCCACCGAGCCATCTCCTCCGATCTACCTTTTTGGGTAGATACTGAGACCTTCTGTGTCATCACGTCTGTAACCCATCTCTGGCCCCTGTGTCAGGTCCGCTTACCAATGAAGAGTCTGGAGCCCAGAGAAACAATGGCAGAGTCAGAACCCCACAGGCAGAAATGCTGTGGACAGGTGGGGACTGGGGAGTAGGAAGCTGATCTTTCAGTTCTGGTGAGCAAGAATCACATGGGCTATGCCCAGGTTCCTGTCTGGGGGGACAGGTGATCCTGAGTTCACCCTACAGGTGATAGCCAGGACCATGAGGCACGGTGGGGAAGTGCCTTGAATCTGATTGCGCTGCTATGACTTTCTAACTAGGAGGTTCTCCTGATCAACTGCAACAAACTCAGTTTCCCCATTTATAGTTGTGACAGGATACTCGCCCTCTAGGGTAATAAAGAAAATAAATAATAGGAAAGACTCAGAACAATGTGAGGTGCATAATACAAACGGAAGGCAGTTTTCTGCCTGGTTCTATTATGGTTAAAAGCAGGCATGTGCTCCCTCCATCAGCCTGAACCTGGCTCTCCCTCTGCTCCCCTCTCTCCCACCCCCACCCCCACCCCTGCCCACTATGAATACCTTCCAGAATACCCAGCCCCTGCAAGGGCCCTTTAAAATAGCCGTATATTGCAAAGTGCAGATTTTAATGCTGTTCACTCAAGCCTGTAGGGTCACGAACTGGCCGCCCGCCCCTCGGGCTGTTCCTCACCTGTTCCTTTTAGGCAGCTATTGTTAACAGCTGGAGAAACAGGGCCCTGGGCTTCCTTTCACCCGAGCTCTGTTGCTGAAACTGCTTATTATTTTGCCTCAGTCCTTTTATTACACAAAATCTGTACTTGTGTACTATCAGATGGAAGCGTAAGCCTCTTCTAGGCTGAATAGAACTGCCACATCCGGGCCAAACTGAGTTTTGCATTTTTAAAATAGGAGTAGCAGACAGAATGGCTTTGTGCTCGGTTGTTCTTTTCTCTTTCTAGAAACCCAACAGGTGTGCTGAGAGGCCACATGGCTCCTGTGATGTACGTACACATAGCCTTTGAAGAAAACAAAGTGTTTTCCATGTCTGCTGACAACACAATCAAGGTCTGCCCCTCTCATGTTTTGATACATACATCCTTTAGGCGGGCTTTGTCTATTAGTTAAATTAATATATTTATATTTATTTATTTTTGCAACATGACCTCCCACTGTAGCTCAGAATGACCTGGCACTCCCCACAATCCTCCTGCTTTAGCCTCCCAAGCAATTTGCCCATCTCCATCTTTGGCAATGGGGTTGGGGGGGCGGTGTCTCATGCGGGATATAGATGTGTGCATTTTCTTTAGGAGGGTATGTATGTATGTGTCTGTGTGTATTTGTGTATATGTATGTATATATGTATGTATGTGTGTGTGTGTGTATATGCATGTATATGTGTGAGTGTTTGTATATGTGTGTGTGTTTGCCTGTGTTCTTGTGGATGTATGTCTGAGTCTCTCTCTGTACACATATGCACAAGCAGCTGATTGCTTTGGAACTCTCCATGCTGGTTCTTGGTGTGGTGTGTAGCCCTTCCAGCCTGTGAGTTCTTGCCTGCACACTGTCCAGATAGTTCCTGTTCCAACCATTTCCCCAATTATCTGGGAGGCAGAGAGGTGGAGCTGGGAATTCTGCCCACTGCCAACAGTGGCTAGCTCTTATCTGTAATACGTGCTGGACACCAGCCTTCCTGAAGTGTTCCTCGTGGGCCTCAGAACCCAAGCATTTCTGATGTACATACAGGCAATGACATCACAGTTTGGCTCTGTTTCCCCCGTATACTGAATGAACATCCTGTTCCTGTCTAATGCTTGCTTGCCCTAGGACCTCTGTAGTACACAGTTCTTTTTATGCAAAAAGCAGTCTGACTGGCTCCCTTCTCTCCATTACACTTGATTCAGAGGACCTGACTAGACTGGGCAATCTGTTGACCTAAGTTACTGGGCTGCTGGTGGCCATAGGGTAGGAACTTGGAATAAAATAATAGGAGGTGAGAGACCCTGTCTCAAAAAAAGGAAAGAAAACAGAGAGAGAGAGAGAGAGAGAGAGAGAGAGAGAGAGAGAGAGAGAGAGAAAGCGTCATGGTGTTGGAGTAGACATCAGTTTCTAAGAAATGACATCAAAAGTTCAGGAAACAAAAGAAAATAAATGAGGCTCTGTCAAAATTAGAAACATCTGTGTTTCATTGAACATCATTAGTACATGAAATAGACAACTTACATAGCAGGGGACATTGCAAACCATATGTTTGATAAGGAACTTGCACTGAGACTCTAACTTTCAGTGCTTAGTAATAAAAGCCATGACAACCAATTGAAACATGGACAGATTTGAGTAGACACTTCTTCAAAAATGGCCAATCATGGCATATAGTGCCCAATACCACAGTCACGGGGAAATTAAAACCCAAACCACAATAAAATACAACTTCACTTTCATGAGGATGAGGGGGTAGATTAGTAGATGCTGATAAAAATGAGAAGAAATGGAAACATCTATATATTGATACAAAGAAATGCCATTTTTTTCAAAAATAATTTTATCAGCTCTCAAGTGGTAAATAATATATGACCCAGGGTTTCCACCCCCAGGGATAGGCTCAAGAAAACTAAAAGCATGAATTTCTCAAAAATGTGCTTGTCGATGTGTAAAACAGTGCCGTTTACCACAGTTAGAGGGTAGGTGCAACTCAAATGTCCAGCAACTTGTAAATAGTAAAAATAAAATAAAAATGTAGTGTGTGGGGGGCAAAAGAATGAAGCATCCATCTGCATGCTAACACAGGCATGATGTTAGGTGAAAGCCACACGTTGGCTTGGTTGTTCCATTTGTATGAAACACTTAGAAGGCACCAATGACAGAAAGTGTTTTAACCAGGGACTGAAGTGTGGACAGAATACAGAATAGCTAACAATGGGCACGGGGTTTCTGAAGGAGTAGACGGGATGCCCTGATAGTAGGTAGCATAACTCCAGGGCCTGCTGAAGCCCTCTGAATCGAACATGTTTTAAAAATGTGAATTTTGTGATACATGCGTTATATTTCAATAAAGCCATTTTAAGGCAAGAAAAGAATCAGGGTGACACCAAGGTTTGGAATCTAAATCGGAGATGGGGAATATGGCAAATGAGGGGTGTAAGACCAGAAGTGCAGCTGCTGGTGTGTTGGACAGAGTCAACTGGGATTTGAGGGAGGAGGAGCATGGGGTGGAAGCGGCTGGTGGTATAAAATCGGGCTTTATTAGCATTTAGATAGAATCTTAAACTCTGGACTGGGTAAGATGGCAAACAGGAGTAAGAGCCAGCAGAGGAGGGGGAAAGTGTGCCAAAGACCGTGTGCCGAGCCTGGGATGTGCTGAAGCTTCCTCTGTGTGGGTCCAAGATGGTGCCAGCAACAGTGAACTTGGGACTCGTCCCACAAGCGAGGTTGGAAGTGAATCTATACAACCAGGTGTGGCGCATACAGCCAGCAATATAACCGGGGCCCAAACGCAAGCAATTCAGTCCTCCGGGCAAACTTGATTAAAATGAGGAGATTTATGAACTCCACAGTTTGATTTATTTTGAAAATCAAATTCATCTAAAGGCTTCATCCAAAGTCACCACGTAGAGGGCTCCAAGTTTTTAATGAGCTTTTTTTTTCCCCTTTGAATCTTGCGGCTCTCCGATAATCATAATTCTGTATGTGGGGACATGCCTTCCATCCTATTTTCTTTCCCCATCTCCTCTCCGTTTTCTTCCAATCTCAACTCGTGATTACAAGATTAGCATCTAGCCTGTGATGATTCAGGCATATTGAATAGCTTCCCAATGTGTATTTAAAATATATTGAAAACCTCATCTCAGAAATATGGTGTGTACGTTATTTCAGACTGTACTAGTCCTATCAAACAACAGCTAATGAGCCGGGAGCCAAACCGCTCAGTGTCTAGCCTGCCTGAGCAGAGAGTCTTCATTCTTTGAATTATTTTTCAGCCCAAATATTTTACTCTTCCAAATCACAGGGACACACAAACATTCCAGGAGGCTGCTGGCTTCTGGCAGTCTCTAACGGAGAGTAGAGTGATGGATTCAGATTGCCTTTTTCACTTAGGATTCTCTATAAATGCAGTGCCGCAAGCCACAAATGGGGCTAGCATTTGTCAACCAGAATTAGAATTCAGAGAAAGTTATTTCGTCTAAGGAAGCCAGCATAGCGTGCTAGCTAGCATAACCTGGGTACCTCTCTTGGGCATGCTCCGTGCTTTCTCTAGGTTAAGGCAATGGGTTTGCTTTTGTCCATTTTAACCCAGCACCATGGTTCTGTGAGTGAGGGCCCCCACTCAGAGACTGATGTCTCTCCAGTTAGGGACTCTATCCTCTTCATCCAATGCCTAGAGGAAGAGGGTACCGGTACCACTGCCTGCTCCAACTCCAGCCTCCTCTTCTCATAGTCTGAGCAAAATTCACAGCCATGATGGGTGAATGGGAAGTGCCACATGCCTTAGGTGGGTACCCTCTCCCCAGCAAGGACTCTGCAAATGGACAAGGACTTGTGGATTAGGAAGAAGATGACAGAGCTCTGGAGGCCACAACAAGCCAGGTGACTTGGGGTGAATGATTCAGTCCCTCTAAACTGACTTAGCTCTTTAGTGGTTTGCATCTTCCCAAGAGGGGAGAAAGACCCACCTTGTAGAGGAGTTGTCCTTGTTAAAGGCAGTGCATGCGCACCGGCCTCACTGCACAGTGGTTTCATTGGATGAAGCTGATTTCAGCCCAAGAGCATGGGTGAAATTCAATAGGTTAAGCATCAGGGCAGGCTTGATGAACACAGAAATAAAGTCAGAGATGAACTGGTGAGCAGCTGGGTTCAAAAATGGGCCTCTGCTCAAGCTGCTCACTTCCGGTCCTTGGTGGATGCTGGCCTGGTGAGCTCCTTCTTCATGTCCTCTGTGTTTGCAGAAGCTATTGTTAGTTGAGGAATTTGTCAATTTGATAACTCAGTCTAAACTTCTATGTAACAAATGTCTGTCTACCTTTCCCTTGTGGGTCTTAGGCACCAACCCATCCCACCTGAGATGGCTTTTCCCACACTCTAAAATTTCCTGTGTTTCCTCCCAGGAACCTTATGTATTAGTCCATTTCTTGGTGCTATAACAAAATACTTGGGGCAAACCAATTTACAAAAGAGATCAGACTTGCTTAGTTCATGGTCCTAAGGCTAGGAAATCCAAAAGCATGACTCTGGCATCTAATAAGGGTCTTTTTGCTGTGTCGTGATATGAGGCATCACATGGTCAGGCAAGGCAAATGTGCTAGCTTGGCTCTCTCTTCCTCTTTGTTTTTCAATACAGTTTTAGTTGCCCAGGGTGGAGTCCATGGTCTTGCACATGCTAGGTGTCTTAGTTAGGGTTTTAGTGCTGTAAAGAGACAATATGACCGTAACAACTCTCATAAAGAAAAAAATAGTAATTTGGGGCTGGTTTAGAGTTTCAGAGGTTCAGTCCACTATCATCATGGTGGGAAACATGGCAGCATCCAGGCAGACAGGGTGCTGGGTAAAGAGTTGAAAGTTCTACATCATGATCTACAGGCAGCAGAAGGAGACTGTGGGCCATACTGGGCATAGCTTGAGCACAGGAGACTTCAAAGCCCACCCCCACAGTGACACACTTCCTCTAACAAGGCCACACCTCCTGATAGTGTCACTTCCTATGGGCCAAGCATTCAAACACGTGAGTCTATGGGGCCATTCCTATTCAAACCACCACACTAGGCGAACAGTCCACCACTAAGCTGTACCTGTGACCCTGTCTTTCCTTTCTTATGGAGTCACTAACTCCATCATGGGTGTCCTTTCCTCGTGACTTTATCAAATCCCGATTGTCTACCTTTAGATACCATTAACATATGAATTTAGGGATTGAGTTTGCCATAGAAACTCAAATCACAGCATATCAGGAAGTGAGAAGACATCAGTACCCATGGCAGGGGGCTGATAATAGCTGTGAGGGTTACCTTTGCATCCAGTAGAATGAGTGTACTCCAACAGATTGATACCAGGGAAAGGAGAGGGCTGTCCCTTGAGCAAGCTGTCCTTGGGTCTGCTCTTTCCACGGGGATTTTAATGTTGGTTGGCTATGGCAACTTTATAGCAGGCACAGGTCCACACAGATACAGAGACGAGCTGGATCTTTCCTAGCCAGCTTGCTAGCAGCCCAGAGAACAAATGTTAACTAAGCAGAGTGAAAATTCAAGATTAGAGTGTAGGTCAAGGGGCAGAGTCTTCAGACAGGTGGCACTTGGCATCTAGGTCAAGAAGACAGAGCCCTGCCCAGGGTTGCAAGCTCACTCTTGTGAGCGTTTCCTGTCTTGGCTATGTCTTAGCCTGTAAACTCAGAACTTCATTTGGAGTCGGTGGATAACACCTACCTCTCAGAGCTGGCCTAAGAGAGCAATAGTTTGCAAGCCTGTGCTATCGTTTGGTTCAATGACCTTGAGTATTAGAGGCTTTGTCACCAGCTATCAGAAAGTAGAGGAACCTCTGCAAAGTGGGGTCTAGGGGCTCTTCAGGTTGTTGGTAGTATTGTCTGGAGAGGGACAGTGAGATCTTGTCTCCATCCTTTCTTTTTGCTACCTGGCCATAGGGTGAACAGTTCTATGTGCCCTTCCCCGTCCCTCATGCCTCTGCCATGAGGTGTTGCTTGCCCAAAGGCAGCAAGGCCACCAAGACTTTATATTGGATTCCCTGTAACTGTGAGACAATAGAGCTTTCCTGTCTCTAGTTTTGAAAGTGTCCATAACGGTGATAGAAAGCTGACTCACATGGGCTGCTATAACAAAGTGCCAGAGATGGAGTGGGTTAAATAACAGAAATGTACTGGCTTATAGTCCCAAGGCTAGAAGCTCAGAGTGTCAGGTGGCAAGGGGCCGTCAGAGGGCTGTGAAACTGGGGTGGACCCAGGCCCCATGCCTGCCTTGCAGCAATCTTCTGACAATCCTCGTATTCTTTGGTTGGAGATGCACTACCCTGATCTCCACCACCATTGTCATGCGCCATCTTCCCACTGTCCCCCTCTCTCTCTAACTCTCCTCACTGTGTTGGATTCGAGTCTAGCCTGCTCCCTGAGGACCTCATTCATCCTCACTACCTGATCTCAACAACCTCATTTTCAAATTGAGCCTCATCCTGAGGAACTGGGGTTATTCACCATTTGAAGGGAGGGTAGTAATTCACCCACAACAAAATGTGAAGGAAACCAGGACTCAAGGTAGCTGTCACAAAGGCGGGTGCGTGTCGCTTGGAAGGGCAGCCATTGTGTCTCTGAGGATCATGGACGTCCCCATTTTGTGCTTGGCCCAGCCTGCTCCTCTCACCTTTACTTTATTATTTAGTTTGGTTTTGGGGTTTTTGTTGTTGTTGCTGTTGTTGTTGTTGTTGTTGTTTTGAGACAGGGTTTCTCTGTGTAGCCCTGGCTGTCCTGGAACTCACTCTGTAGACCAGGCTGGCCTTGAACTCTGCCTCCCGAGTTCTGGAATTACAGGCATACACCACCTGTACCTCCAACAACCCCCCTCCCACCGCCACCGACCCCTCACCTCTGGCCCCGGCTTCTCCGCTCCTACACTGCAGCCTTCACCAGCTCAGTCTCCTAACAGAACGCCAGAGCCACGGCGTGATTTACAAGCCTAGCAGATGATTGACAGCAATATTATTGTAATCATGTTGAACCATTGTTATATTCTAACCACCTCTCCAAGCATTGCCTTTTAATCAATTTTCTAAAATTCTCTATGAAACACCATCAGAGGGAAACATAAGCCTCCTCCAGGAGGAATAAAACTGCCACATCCAGGCCAAGCTGAGTTTAGATGTGTGCATTTGCTCTGTGTGTGTGTGTGTGTTTACATATGTGTCTCTGTGTATATGTATACATATGTGTGTGTATGCATGTGTGTGTGCATGTATACATACACATTTGTCTGAGTGCTTGTGGGTACGTGTCTCTATATTAGACAGTACTGAGGGGAAGAGATGTTAGGCTACACAGGTGGAACCACTTGGATTCCGAACAAGGCAGATGGACTCTCTGGGCTGACATGTCCTCAAACAACAGCCACACAGGAATCCATTCCACGTGACCTCCAAGTGTCTGCCTGGTGACAGGGTTGGTGGTCTTGTATTAAAAACTGGAAGCAGGTTTGATTATAAAGGTCCCACAAATCAGACCCAAGCTATGAAAGCTGGGTCCATGGAGAATGGGGTGACTGTTTCCTTCTGAGAAGGATAGAGCCTAGAGGCTCATGGTCACAATTGTTCCCTCTCTTTGGTCACCTTTCACATAGGATTTAGAGTCTGCAGCCAGCCTGGGCTACACAGGGAGATCCTATCTAAGGAAAGAAGAACTAAAACCTATGACTTTCCCCCCATTTTCTCCACAGATCTGGGATCTGGAGACCCATGCCTGCTGCTGTACAGTCTCTTCCAAAGCCAGTGGCATCAAGGGAGAACTCACAGCCTGTCTCTATCTCCCCGGACCTAGAGCCCTGTGTGTGGCCACGGGTACCCTGGCCTTCCTTCACCTGAAAGTGGGGTAGGGGACAGTCTGTCATCCAAGCTTTGTGCATGCACTGTTCTAGAGGGTTCTAGAGAGTCCTGGTAGTGTGGTCAATATTCTACTCAATGCTCAGGTCACAGGCTCTGAAACTGCAGCCCTAGGCCTCTAGCCTTCAGCTTATATTTGATGAGGCTTTTTAATGCCTTCTTTAGTGACACCAGAGTAACCTGTACTATTAGAAGTGACTTCCTTTTGTGCCTGTCCCACCTACCACCAGCCTTAATCATATGTATACATATATACATATGTATATATATGATTCATTATATCTGGATCCAATATATCATCGTATATATGTGGATCTGGAACAGAATCCAGATCCAAAGCCAGAAACTAAACAGAAGGAGATCTGGGAGTCTGGCATTCCCACAGGCCTGTTGCCTCTGCTATTCCCCATGCTTCAGAGCCCTTGTCATGGTTTGAACAGGTTTGGCCTCCCCATAAAATCACATGTTTGCATAGTTGGCTCACACAGAAAGGCACTATTAGGAGGTATGGCTTTGTTGGAGTAGGTGTGGCCTTGTTGGAAGAAGTAGGGTAGACTTTGAGGTCTCCTAAACTCAAGCTACACCCAGTGAGCTAGTCTCCTTCTGATGGCCTGTGGAAGGCATCTCCTCCTGCCTGATGCCTTCAGATCAAGATGTAGACCTCTTGGTGCTCCTCCAGCACCATGTCTGCCTGTCTGCTGCCGTGTTTCCCACCACGATGATAGTAGACCAAACCTCTGAAGCTGTAAGCTAGCTCCAATTAAATGTCCTTTATAAGAGTTGGCTTGCTCATGTTGTCCCTTCACAGTAATGAAACCCTAACCCAGACACACCCCTTCCCCATCCATAAAGCAAGCTAGCCATGCAGGGCATCACATGCCAAAGTGATGAGGACCCCTGAGTAGATTCTCTTCCCCAGTACCTGAGGCTATAATGCCTTGAGAGCAAAATCTCCCCAATTTCACATGCATTCTTGTTTCTTTTACACCCCCATACCTTACCCCAAGCCCCAGCTATAGCATCATTGTCTTTTTTGCAAGGAATCTAGTGGCCACTTGCCTCCTCTTCCACCTCTGCTCTCCCTGGGCTGAAGCTGTCTGGTCTTATGCACTTGGAGAGGACTCTGCACATCAGTTGGCTCCAGGCACCTTGGCTGTCTCTGCCCTGCCTGAACTGAGGCTTTCTAGTCTTACAATAACATCGGGTGTCCAGGGATTGCCTAGTTCAACCCTTTATAGATGCATAATTAGGGATGCAGAAGCTGGGAATGGCTTGCCATGGTGCATAGAAGCCAGGAACAAAAACAAGACATCCAGCCTCTGGAAGAAGGCAGGCTTCTGGCTTCTTTCTGCATGCACCCACCTGATCAAAAAACTCAAAAAAGGAGAGGCAACCTTATATTAAAAAGCAAAGCAACAAAAGAAAAACATATAAGGAACACAAAAAAAGGTAGAGACAAAAAACCATAAAATTGGAAACTATAAAATATAAGTAAATGATTATATAAAATATAAGTTTATGGTAAGGAAGAAAGGAAAAAAAAGCCCAGACAAAGCATTATGAGACAAAGAACCCCCAAAGATGCCACTGAGTTTGTTTTGTGTTGACCATATGCTGCTGGGCATGGGGCCTGGCCTCAAGAGTGGTTCATATGCCAAATGAGACGTCATTTGGGAGTGGTTATCAGTTGGAGATAGCTTCTGGGTTGAGGATGAGAGCTTGCATCCACCTCCACTCTCAGCTCTGGGAGTGCAGTCCCTGTGCATGCTGCCACGGTCACTCTGAGTTCCCACAGGCACCGGTCCTGCTGTGTGTAGAAGGCCTTGTGTCCCTGGTTGTTCTCCATCCCCTCTGGCTCTTAACATCTTTCTTCTTCCTCTTCCTCGGGGTTCCTTGAGCTGTGAGTGGAGATTGATGGAGATATCCCATTTGGGAGTGCTCCAAGATCCAGCTGTGGCCTCTGTGTTTGTTCTCATCTATTGCAGGAGGATGCTTCTCTGATGGGGGCTGAGCACGGCGCTGATCATGCTCATATATTAGACAATACATATAAGTATAGCAGAATGCCATCAGGAGTCATTTTGCTGCTATCTTCCTTTAGTAAAATGGTAGTATTTGGTTTCCCCTGGGTCCCTGGCCTATCTAGTCTCAGTTTCTTGGCCACTAAGCAGTGTTGGGGATGGGTCCCATCTCATTCAGTGTTTGAGCTTTTAGGGGGTTTCTATATATGCCAATGTGTGTATCTTTTTCTCTCTGCATCTATATGTGCCAATGTGTGTGTCTGTGTCTATATGTGCCAATGTGTGTGCTTCTGCATCTATATGTGCCAATGTGTGTGTCTCTGCATCTATATGTGCCAATGTGTGTGTCTCTGCATCTGTATGTGCCAGTGTGTGTCCCTGCATCTATATGTGCCAGTGTGTGTCTGCGTCTATATGTGCTTCTTGTGCTTTTTCTTTGGCGCTTATTTTTCCATTTGTTCGTTTGTTCATTGTTCATGTGTTTGTTTTTGTCTTATTAAAGTTTGTTTTTGGTTTTGTCATACTTAAGTTTGTTTATTTATTTTTTAGATACCTGTTTGTTTTCTAATGAAAGAGCAGGGGAAGATGTGGATTTGGGTGGATGGGGTGATGAGGAGGACCTGGGGCAAGAGGAACCATAATCAGAATATAGCATATGGAAAAAAATCAATCAAATAAACAAACAAAAAAACAAATCCCATAAGGGTCGGGAGAGAGGATTCAATAATTAAGAGCACTTACAGCCCTTGAACTCAGGTCCAGTTTCTGGTGCCCATATGGTCCTCGGTGGCTTATAACTATCCATAAATCCAGTTCCAGGGGATCCCATGCACTCTTCTGACTTCTGTAGGCATAAGACACCCATGCGGTACCCATACATACATGCAACCAAAACAGTTATGCAAATTAAACAAACAAGTAAATAAATAAATAACCAAGCAGGCAAGCATCAGACAAAAGGAAATATACTTCCTGGTGCCATTTCCCACAGCCTGCCCTAAAGGCCCAAAGGCAATGGAATAAGCCACACCCTTCTGTGGAAAAGGAATTCTCCCCTGCCCTGCTAGCATGAGTGGTGGGGTGCTTGGCACATTCTTTGAGAACTGTAAGGCTCTCTGCAATCCAAAAGCATGGACCTCATTACAGCCAGCCTGGACTCAAACCCAGGTCCTCTGGAAGAACAGCCAGCGCTCTTAACCTCTCAGCCATCTCCCCAGCCCCATGTGGTCCACTCTTTATTCCCTGTTATTCCTCCTGAATATACAGCATACATCCCTCCTCCCAGCACAGCTTCTTCCAGTGTTAACCAGTATACACGGTCCAAGACAAGGATGCAGAAAATCCTCAGAGTGACTGTCATAGCCTGAATATTTCAGATACTTTTTCACAATGGTGACTGTCTTCCTGAGCCCCATATCAGGACCTTTGTCCTCCCCATGTTTTCTCTTGATTTGTGAACACAGGTATGGGCGAGCATTTCTTAATGCATTTGCTGTATTCCAAGGTCAAACTGCAAGTTAGGAGTTCATTCAAGGGGCCTAGAGATGGCTCGCTGGTCAAGAGAACTTACTACTCTTGCAAAGGACTCCAGTTCAATTTCTTTCTTTTTTTTTTTTTTAAGATTTATTTACTGTATATGAGTTCACTATCACTGTTTCAGACACACTAGAAGAGGGCATCTGATCCCATTACAGATGGTTGTGAGCCACCATGTGGTTGCTGGGAATTGAACTCAGAACCTCTGGAAGAACAGTCGGTGCTCTTAACCACTAAGCCATCTCTCCAGCCCTCCAATTCAATTTCTAGTGCTCACATCAGCAGCTCACAACTGCCTGTGACTCTAGTTCTAGAAGGCCTGACACCTCTGGCCCCTACAAGCATGTGGATAAGCCCACACACCAATACTTACATACACATAGTTAATTTTTTTTTTAAATTAACTTCATGGAAAACCAAGCACATTTTACAGCACCGCATGTGACCCTGGTCTTGGCCACCCGCTCCCTTTCTAATCTCAGTGAAGCCATGTAGCCATGGCCACCCGCTCCCTTTCTAATCTCAGTGAAGCCATGTGGCCCGCTAGAAAGGCTCAGAAAACTCAAATAGAGGTGCAACTAAATGATCAGTACAGCCAAGCTCCTCGGAGATCTTGAGCATTTCACTCAGGATGCCAAAACAGCCCACTGGAAGCGGGAGCTTCTGCCAATCAAGCTCCTGTTTGTTCTGCATGATAGAGTTGTGTAGAACAAACAGCTCACTTGATTGATTCCTTTTGGAATGCAGTGACTGGAAATTCTACTTCATGGCAAACACAATCTCAGTCTCTAGCGCTAACAATTAGATGCCAGATCCTGTCCCCTGTCCTAGCTCACCTCATCCCTGCTGTCACTCCGGAGCTGTGCAACCCAGTGTTACCTAACCCTCATTTGCAAAGCCTAAGCTCCTCCCCCAGCATCTGGGGAAAGGATCAGACCAGCAGCCAGACCCAGAGTTTTTTCTCTTTTCTCCTGTTTCCTCCTTTCTTTGGACTTCTTGCCTCCTCCTGCCTGTACCAGAGCCCACCATCAAGCCCAGGGACAAGCTGCTCTTTCTTGGAGAGCTGTCTCAGCATCGTATCTGAGGCAGCAGATCAGTGAGAGGCTCTGCCATTCTCCTGTGACCATGCTTGAGGATTCCCTGCAGAGAGACAGTTAAGAAGAGGGAGATGGCAGGGACAGCGCACACGGAATTAATGCTCTGTGTCACATCCACTGCATGTGGACATTTGTATGCATTTCCTTGTCATTATTCCTCACATTTCCATGAGGGGCTGCGCTTTGCAGATGAGGAAATGAGGCTCGAGTGGCTGCTGAGTGCTGGCTTCCCAGAGGCAGAGTCTGGAAGCAGGCTCTGGTTGCTCTGACATGCCCTTTGTACCTGGGTACCCCTGGGAGTCACAGCACCAGGCCTGCTGAGATCTGCTTGGCCTCATCCCTACAGTAATTTAAGAAGTGTTGCCTTTTGAGCAGAAGGATTCATAGTGTACTAATTTATGTTTGTTCGGGAAGTTTAAATTCTCATTATTCTAGATCATTCTGTGAGCCAAATCACACTCCCCATGCCCTTACAAGGAGATGCATGGCCACTTGTGATGGCACACACCTGTGGTCCAAGTCTTACTCAGGAGACAGAATCCGAAGGATCTGGAGTTTGAGGACAGCCTGAGATACAGGAGACCCTGTCTCAATCAATCCAAATCAATCAATCAGAGGTGTATGCTGTTTCCTTCATTAGCAGTCAATATACTTCATCACGTGCCAGTCACTTGTGTTCTGAGTGTGCCCTATCATGTGTTAACCACGTGTACTACTCTGAGAAGATGCCCACATATCTTTTCCTATTTAATCCCCGTGTCCATGTGATGAAACGCCACAACCAAAGCAAGTGGGGAGAGGAAGGATTTATTTGGCTTATGCTTCCACATCACTGTATATCATTGAAGGAGTCAAGACAGGAACTCAAACAGAGCAGGAACCTGAAGGCAGGAGCCGATGCAGAGACCATGCAGGGGTGCTGGTAACTGGCTTGCTCCACATGGCATGCTCAGCCTGCTTTTTTTTTATAGCACCCAGGACCACTAGCCCAGGGATGGCACCATGCACTATAGGCTGGGCCCTCCCCCATCAATGTCCAACAGGCTTGCCTACAACCAGGTCTTACGGAAACATTTTCTCAACTGACTCTCCCACCTCTCTGATGAGTGTAACCTGTGTCAACTGGACATGAAAACCAGCCAGCACGCCCTGTTGTAACCCTGTTGTAACCCTGTAAAACAGGTATCACTACCCCCATATTGCAGATTAGAGAGTGGGATTTTAAGCAGTCAGGCAAATTTCCCAGGGTCCTAGATCCATCATGTGAGCCCAAAGCCTTTCCTGCTGGCCACTGTGTAATGAGACAGCAGATAACCTCCCTCCTGGGTATCCTGGCAAGCCATCACTACAGGTGTCCATTGTCTCTGTTTTTCATGGGCAAGATCTGTCCCAGAGCCCCACCTGGTGCGTTCCCACCAAGAGCCCGTGGTGTGCTGCAGGTACAACCCAGCCTTCCGACATGTGGTCAGCTGCTGCGAAGCCTCCGTAAGTATTCACTCCTGATACCTTAGCCATGTTTGTGAGGTAGCCTGGCTGCTCCATCTTCCCACTAAAGCCGAGCAGTGTTTTCTGTTCCTAGAAACCAACAGTGGGTGGACATTGAGTCCTGCTCTGTTAATCACCCTGTATTGTTTGGACAATGTTTGCTTAGAGTCAAGTGGAAGACCCTGCCGTTTCCCCAGTGGCTCCCAGTATGAGCTTTTTGGAAGGAACATCCATTCTGAGAGTATTACATCCTTGTGATTATCTTATTTGTTGTAAAGCAAATACTTCTCATTAACTGGTTGAAACACTACTCCACTGTCTGCTCAGAGGACCTTGAGAGCAGGCTGGGAAACCCTCTCTGGGGTGGTTGGGGACTGACCGCAGCCATCAAGACAGATGATATTGGACTTCCTGGAGGAGGAATCTCATTCAAAGGCTGCTCAAGGGTTGGGCCTGAAAGAGAGTAATTGCAAGAAGGGAAATTAACTGAGGGGGATCATAGGACTGGAACTGTGGACGGTACAGGAAATGGGTCCTACTACCCCAGCTTCAATAGAATATCCAATGCAGCTTCTGGGTCAAAGGGTTTACTTTAGTCCATGTTCAAAGTTACAGTCCACTGTTGTCACCAGGAAGTCAACCAGGCTGAAGCTACAGACAACTGGTTATAATGCACCCACAGTCCAGAAGCATCAACTGAGGTCATGCTGCATCCACAGGCTATACTGCATCCAC
>NW_021604781.1:3090393-3105459 GCF_004785775.1 Grammomys surdaster
AGAAGGATGACCCAGGTCACACTGCATCCATGGCCCAGAAAGATGACCCAGGTCACACTGCATCCATGGCCCAGGAATGTGAGCTTAGCTCTTCATTCATCACAGGACTAATGCAAGGAACTGAGCCTCCCACACTCAGGATGTGTCTTCCTACCTCAGTTCACCCAAGCTTAAGAAAATTCCTGCCAGGCATGCCCAAAGGTCAGCCTGATCTAGAGACACCCTCACTGAGACGACCCTCCCTGGTGATTCTAGATCTTGTCAAGTTGATGCCTAACAGTATCACGGCCACCAGCACCTTGATTCTGGACTTTGAACCTCCAGACTGTGAACCAAAACACTTATGTTGTTTAAGAGATCTGGTCAAGGCAATTTCCTATGGCTGTGCTAGCCAATGAATATGTTCAAGGAAGCCAGCTTGTATGGGAGTAAAGATAGTTTCTAGGTAACTTTTTTTTTCTTTTTGAGACAGGGTTTCTCTGTATAGCCCTGGCTGTCCTGGAACTCACTCTGTAGACCAGGTTAGCCTAGAACTCAGAAATCCGCCTGCCTCTGCCTCCCAAGTGCTGAGATTAAAGGCGTGCGCCACCACTGCCTGGCTCTAGGTAAACTTTTATTTTTAAGATTTATTTATTTTTATTTAATGCATTTGAATGTTTTGCCTGAATATATGCATGAAGACCATGTTATATTTCTTCAGAGGCCAGATGAGGGCCCTGGATCCCCTAGAACTGGAGTCCCAAATGGTTATGAGCTGCCATGTGGGTGCTAGGGACTGGATCTCTGGTCCTCTGAACCATCTCTCTGGCTCCTCTAAGCTGTCATCTTTAATATTCATGTCACCAGACTTGTAAAAGCAAATTTCCTTTGATGTGACAGTCATTATCCCTGAGCTATCTCTCTTTCAACTTTGATACAGGTAGTGAAAGTGTGGGACCTTGAAACAGGAAAACAGGTGTCAGAATTTATTGGCACTCACGGCAATGCTGGCGTCACCTGTCTGACCTTTGACTCCAGTGGAAGAAGGTACAGCCTTTCTCTCATATCATGAACCTTTCAACAAGGTGACCTGAGTCATGTCAACCTAGTGGGACAATCTGTTTCCTAGGCTTGTTACTGGGGGAAGAGACGGCTGTCTGAAAATCTGGAGCTACAACAATGGACACTGTCTGCACACCCTTCAGCATGGCAAGTGAGGCGGGGACTCCAGCAAGTGGACCCCATAAAGTGTGCATGCACAACTGTGCATTTATCATAAATGGAAAATGAATCAATTAAGATAGAGCCTCCCAGGTGTATAACATCTCTTACCCTTTCTCTCTATTTCATGGTATTTAATGCTTCTGGACTTACGCTTCATGGAGATATAACCACACAAATTAAATGCGAGTCTCTTATTGTAAATCTCCTCACTTGGGGCTGGAGAGACGGCTCAGCAGTTAAGAACACTGATTGCCCTTCCAGAGGACCTGAGTTCAATTCCTAGCACCCACATGGGCAGCTCACAACTGTCTGTAACTTCAAGGTCTGACATCCTCAAACAGACATACATGCAGGCAAAACACCAATGCACATAAAATAAAGACAAATATATGTAAATCTCACCTGCCCCAAGGCTACTCATTTATCCATTTGCTGTGTCTATTCTTGGTTAAAAAAAAAAATCGCTGATTGTGGCCTGTAAAATGCCCACAGAGCAGATAAGAAGCATATTCTTTAACTTTTAAAAGGGAATAAATAATGTCAAGGTGAAAGAGACATGAAGCAAAATTCATGAGCCTCATCCTCGAACCTGCTTTGACCATCTGCCCATTCACTCTCTCCGTGTCACGTGCTACTGGGACCTATCAGGAGAAGCCGAGCCTCTTCCTGTAGCAGATCAAGGGCAGAATCAGACTGGAAAGGTAGCCACAAGTAAACAGTGCTTTAATGGCCCAGGCAACTAGAAAGTAGATGGCTAAGTCTGTCCTGATACATTAGGGTAGCCCCTAAGAGCTGATTCAAGCAAGAGTTAGTAAAGAAATTGTTTAATATTACATAATAATGTATTCCTAGATGAAAATCAAACTGAAGTCTGTGACTGCACCTACATGGAGGTGAACCAAAACAGGTGAGTTCGTTCAGCCTGGGGCTATGTTAGTTAGCTTTCCATCACTTCCTGGGGGTTGGGAGGGCGTGCCTCAGATCAACAAGGGAGGGGAGGTGTATTTTGGCTCATGGTTTCTGAGGTCTCAGCCTGTGGCAAGGTAGGGGACATCATGGTAGAAGGGCAATGGCAGAGGAGAGATGCTCAGGTCATGAGAGAAAGAGAGAGACCCAAAATCCAAGGACCAGACACATCCCTGGTGGCCCACTTCTTCCAACCAAGGTCCACCTCTGTTTTCCTCTTTTAAAGATTTACTTGTTTATTATGTGTATGTATGTCTGCCTACATGAGTTTACATGTGTGCAGGAGTCCATGGAAGTCAGAGGGTTTAAGATGCCCTGGAACTGGAGTTACAGTTTCGATCCAGCTGATAAGGGTGTTAGGGAACCAAAACTGGGTGCTCTGTAAGAACAGTCAATGCCCTTAACTGCTGAGTCCCTGGACCCTACCTCTTAGCAGCACAGTCAGCTATGGATCCATCAGTGGGCTAACCCATAAATGTTAGCACCCTTTAATCCAGTCACCACCAGATGGAAGCTAAAACTTCAACATCTTAGCTGTTTGGGGTCTGATAGCCATAATGACAGTCAAGAGAATTTTCCAGAATAAAATGTGTTGAAATATTTTGGGGGGGAAATATTCTGCCAGAGTGCTGAAGGAAATCTCTGCACATTGGGGTAACTGTTTAGAAAGTGATCTCCCCACTAAGTGATTTATTAACAACAACAACAACAACAACAAAAATCCACAGGGCTGGAGTGATGACTCAGCAGTTAGGAACACAGGCTGCTCTTTCCCAGCACCACATAATGTGCACAACAATCTGTAACTCCAGATCCAGGGACCTGACACCCTCTTCAGGACTCCACAGGCACCAGGTGCACATACATAAATGCAAGCAAAACAATCAATAATAATAATAACAATAACAACAATAATTTTAAAGTGTCAAAGTAACAAATCAGAGTGGAGCAAATAACTTCAACTGCCATACATAAAAGAGCAAAAACACAGTAACTTCTCCCTGAATACTCTTTAAGAGAGTGAAGCAATCCTTAGTCTATTTCTGTGGGTAGCCTTGCCTGGGTAGTTCAGTCGTGCTCTGAAGATCAAGTAAATCCCCCCACGCCACTCCCCCCAACCCCACCCCCGCCTGCCCTAAGGCAGGTGCTCACAGAGGATCTGTAGACCTCAGAAATTATGGGGTGGCCTGTTTCTGGGTCCAGATGCTTTAAAGACTGACCCTGATTTGTCAAATGACATTTCCTGTTGTTCTCAGTAAGCATCAGAAAGAGTCCCATCTTTTCGTTTATCTTGTGGATAAGGCGGGGTTAAACCACAAAGTTAATGACAAACGAAGCTGAAGTGCTAAAAATGCATCGCTTTGTTGTTGTCTTAGGTGCGTCATAGCTGTTGGATGGGACCGAAGAATAAATGTCTATTTTGTAAGTGCAACGTAACAAATGAAGCCATTTCAAAAGCCCTCCTCTCCAGTGGCCTCTCCTCCGTCTGTCCTTCTCATTGTTTATATGTGTTTGCATTGTTTTTTAATTACATGGAGGTACGGGGGGGGGGGGGGCGCGGGAGGGTGGTTATGCATGCGAGTGCAGATGTCCACAACTGCCACAGTGCTGAGAACAGAACTCAGGACCTCTGGAAGACCAGCCAGTGCTCTTAACCTCTGAGCCATCCCTCCAGCACCCTCCCTCCAACACCCTGATTCTCCTTTAGAGATAGATTGGAGTGGGTTTTTGCTGCCTGGTATAAGGCAAGTGACACACACAGGATTCCCTTTCTCTATTTCTCCTTATTCTTTCCTCTCTTCTTTTCTTTTGAAAGATTTCCCTCTCAGTGTCTTCCCAAAGTTCCCCTTGACATGTACCAGCTAGGAGAGATGCCAGGGCCTGTGGGTTCCTGGGAGCTGGAGGTGGTGCCTGCCCTGGTGCAGGTCTTGAGTTCTATTCATGACTCACACCTCGCTGATTCCCCACCCACAGCTCCTACTCGGCCCCTCCTCCGCAGACAAGTTCCAGGGGGAACTGCAGGGGTGGGGGGCGAGGGAGCGGGGAGGCTGAAAGGCTTTTACTTTCTTCCCTCCTCTTGGCCTGTCTTTAAAGCATCCTAGAGCGTCTCCAATCAGAAAGAGGAAATAAAAGGCCACCCATAAACGTCTCTGCAGACATGAAATCCCTCTTTATGGAGAGGATTAGGAGACAGAAGTTTAAAGTACTGCCCCAAAACTAAGTTTTAAATCTACCTGTGACATTTTATTACCCTGCTTGCTCTGCTGGGTGGTCCTAGATTTCCGAACGTCTTTAAACACTGTCCATTCTCCTTATTCGTTTCAAAGTTCACTATATTTCATAGCCTGGCATCCTGAGAGTGATTTGAGGGATGACTACCTGGGAAATTTCAGCATTGAATCTGTCCTTGCGTATTACAGCTTCGCGGGCTGATGGCGTCGGTTTAGCCCATGAAACAGCTCTGGGTCTTATTATGAAGGCAAAGCTATGCAGTGGATCCAAGAAAAGCTTGTCAGTTGACATATGATTTGCTGAAATGCAATCACCCAGACGTCAGGAGAGGATTGCTTTTTATTCCCACTGGCACTTGGGGAATTTGCTTTGACATTTCAAAAATCTGCATCAGTGGTGGGGTGAGGGATAGGGTTATGAAATGTGCCAACACCTTCTCTCTGACGTCGCGAATGTGTTGGCAGCTCATTTTATGGTTTGCACAATGGGTCTTGTTTGGCTTTGTATACAGGACATACCTCGTGATTTTCATCATTTCCGGAAGCCTCAGCCCCACTGGCAGGATGACCTGGTGAGCCCCAGCCCACTCTCTGGCCCACAGTAGCACACAATGAAGCCCTCCTTCACTCAAAAGGCTCCTCCGCACTTCTTGAGCCTGTCACGCATGCTCGGTTTCTCCGAAGCCTCTGCTACGGATGACCAGACTTTTGCCTGAGTAGAACATGGTCTAGGCAGCTGGCTTCTCTCTGGGAGAGGTGATGGCCCCAGGTTCAAGTTGTGGTGTGAGGCCAGAGGGGCGGAGTTCGAGCCGCTCTCCTGGAATCCGGCTGGAGAGTCCCTGTGTGCAGGAAGCTCAAGGTGGAGAGGGCGTGGTTGGTGAGCCAAATTGTATTCGTAATGTCATAACATTCCTGACTCTCTGTGGCTTGTTAGAGGCCCAAAGCTTGTTAGGGATCAGAATGTCCCCAGCTCCCTACAGTTTCCCAGGGATGGATGACTGCCTTCAAAATTGTTTACATGCCAAGGCATTAAGACAAAAATACAGAAAATAAGGCAACCCCTCCCAGCTGCCTGCCATATCACCAGCTATTTCGTGCCCTACAAGTATTCCAGAGGGCACATGTCCTGGAATAAAAGTTCCATTGTCTTAGTTAAGGCTACTATTGCTGTCCTAAAACACCACGACCAAAGAAACTTGGGGAGGAAAGGGTTTATTCAGTTCATGCTTCCACTTCACAGTTCATCATCAAAGGAAGTCAGGACAGGAACTCAAAGCTGGAACCTGGAGGCAGGAGCTGATACAGAGGCCATCGAGGGGTGCTGCTTACTGGCTTGTTCTTCATGGCTTGCTCAGCCTGCTTTGTCATTGAACCCAGGACCACCAGCCCAGGAATAGCCCCATACACAGTGGGGCTCCCCCATCAATCACTAATTAAGAAAATGTCTTACAGGCTTGCCTACAGCCTGATCTTATAGAAGCATTTTATCAACTGAGGGTTCCTCTCCTCTAATAATTCTAGCTTGTGTCAAGTTGACATAAAATTAACCAGTAGCCAGTCCTCATCTGATCTCCTTTGTGGTCTGGAAGACCTTGTCCAGTGCCCAGTTTATAATAATTACCTGGTAATATGTTCTCATTCACTCAGCACCTACTAAGTGCCTCTTGTGGACTAAGTATGTGTCGTTTATGGGAGTTCCAATAGTAATAAGCAAGCTTAGGCCTTCTTCACGGAGTTTGCAGTTTCCTAAACACCAAGGGAAATAACAAAGTTATATACAAGGTTTCCCAGGGGAGTCATAGCCTTTGGCTATCACACTTAGGTCAGTAAAGTGCATATTCATTTAGTATTCTAGCACGCACATAAATGCACTGGCATACTCGTGCACTTAGTAGACAGGCTCAGAAGAGACAAATGTGATTCTTGAGAAGCTCACACACAGGTGAAGAGATAAGCGACTGAGGAACTGGGAAGCATGGAATCTAACAAACGGCAATACTAGACCACAAAGGGAGGGCAGAGAGCTTTGTTGGAGCAGAATCTGGGCGATCGAAAGATCGCTAGGGCTTTATTAGGAAGGGAAAGATAATCTTCATGACGAGCAGGAGGGGTGCTTAAGCACAGTACGGAAGCACAGGGGCGTTTCAAGGACTGTGGAGAGTCTGATTGGCTAGCGTGTTAGAAGTAGGAGGGAAGATGTGCTAATGAGTTCTAACAGAATGCACACGCTACAAAGCTTAAACAACAGAAATCTATGTCCCCGGTTCCAGGTCCTGAGGTCAGGTTCTGCTGAGGGCTTCCTTTCTGGCCTTCAGATAGAAAGCGAGCCTCTGTTAGCATCTCTTTGCTGTCGTCACACAGCAGAGTGAGCATGAACTGTGTGGTTCTTCCTGTTCTTGTATGAACACTAATCCCAACACCGGGACTATGTTCTCCTGATCTGTGTGACACCAATAACCTCTCTAAATACCATTATCTTACTTTAGCTCAATTGTTCTAAAGTTGCAGGACCTTTAATACAGTTCCTCTGTAATTTTGTTACTGTTATGAATCATAATTTAAATATCTGCTGTGCAGCCCCTGTGAAAGAGTCATTTGATACCCACCCACCAAAGAGGTCATGACCCACAAAGTGAGAATCACTGGGTTGAGGTTTTGACATGTGAATTTTGGCAACTCAAACATGCAGTCCAAGAATAGGAAAGAAAACATTATTCTACAGTTGGGGTAAGACATCTGGCAGTAGAGGATCATGGGAAGGAGCTATCCATCAGTCTTTGCTTTCTTAATAGTCTCACAATATAATCCAAGAGCAGACAGAGCCTCTTTGGCAATTCAAGCCAGATCCTCAAGGAATGCTTTCTGGCAAGTACATGAGGACGAGGTTAGGCTATTTTAATGTAGCTCAGTGAGAGCAATCGCTGCCATTACATAGTAAGTACCCACAGGAGAAATGTAAAATGCTCATGGCCAGCGGCCCCTGAACTCTGCAGCTTGAGTCGCCACATATCCAGGTTCAGGTTCTTGTCTCTAGCAGAGGCACCTGGGCAAAGCGCCTCCTTTTGAGAGAAGCATGTAACTTCAATTCCCATTGACAGTTATGTCTCAGTGGAGGGCAGGTAGGTTCACTCTACTCTGGTATGTGGGTCTCTGGCTGGTGTGAAACTGTGGAAGTTAGGTTTGGTTCTTTTCCTCCATGCTTCTAGAAATAAGACCCAACATATGATTATAGATACCTTGGCTCTACTCTGATTGGATCATAACAAAAATAAACCAATTGTTTTAATCTACATTCTGCCATGTGGCTGGTTACCTGTGCTCAGGTACCATATCTCTACCTTCTCAGATCTTCCCAGGTGGGTCTTCCCTTGCCTGGCTCTCTCCCAGAATTCTTTTGACTTCCGGATGTCCCACCTTCCATTTACTGCCTAAGGCATAGGCCATAGGGTTCTTAATTGACAGGCGATGCAGCCATACAATACATAGACATTCTGTGTGCAGGAAACCAAACCTCAGGGCTGGAGAGGTGGCTCAGCGGTTAAGAGCACTGACTGCTCTTCCAGAGGTCCTGAGTTCAATTCCCAGCAACCACATGGTGGCTCACAACCACCTGTAGTGGGATCTGATGCCCTCTTCTGGTGTGTCTGAAGAGAGCAATGGTATACTCATATACATAAGATAAATAAATATTTTTTTTTAAAAAAAAAAAGGAAACCAAACCTCTTTAGACGGTAGCTTAGTTCCCTTACCCACTGCTATCCACGTGCAAAGAGGTAGAGGTCCCAGAGAAACCCTCTGCATCTGATTTTAGGGATCAAATTATCCCTTAATTTGGGATTTATCCTGATTTGGGATCATCCCTAAATGTCCATCGCTACGCATCTTCCACCCACCACCAAGCCATCTCCCGCAGCTCAGCACAGTCACCGTCCCCTCAGTGTCTCATCCCACTGGAAGTTCTCAGGCTTCCACCCTGTCCCCAGCGTCCACCTCCTCTGGTGGTCCATGACCCACAGATTTGGGATCTAGTTTCTCAGCTCTGTCTTTCTTTCTTAGAACCACGGGCACAAGGAGGACATTCTCTGTGTGGCTCAGTGCCCGCCTTTTCTTCTGGCCACCTCCAGTTATGACGGAGAGATAATAGTTTGGAATGTAATCTCAGGCCATGTGTACTGCAAGCTGAACACCCCCAGCCCCATGGATGGCCAGGACCACAGAGAAGGTAGGTAAAGAGCAGGTTCCATAGCCTCTGTACATAGATCCTCTTTAAAGGAGTCTCTATTCTAGACCATGACCTGCTTGGGAGGGACTGGCTTTGTGTCATGTCCGTCCTTCCCCCCATATTGGTCACTGCCATGTGTCATGTCAGTTCCAGTCCTCATCTCTGTCCATGTCCCTCACTTCTGTTCATAGACGCCTATCTCAGTATCTTTGAGGTCTTTATCGGCTCCCAACCTGAAGGATGTATCCACTGAGACCCCACTATGCTGGCACCCCTTTCCTGTCCCACTTTTTCTCTCTATTACCATCCACCTGCCACATGCATCTTCCATCCAGCTACTAGGCCTTCTCCCCCAGCTCAGCCCATGCAGCATCTCCTCAGTGTCTCTTCTGACTGGAAGTTCTCCCTGCTGTCCCCATCCTCCACCTCCTCTGGTGTCCCATGACCCACAGATCTCCAACCTCAACCCTTCCTTACTACTTAAGTATTCATCTGCAAAACTTCACCCCCACTCTCTAGTTTTTTTTTGGCCGGGGGTGGGGGTGGGGGGAGGGGAAGGCTGGCTCTGTTTCTTCAGAGTCCTCTCTGTCTGCTAATGATCATGGCTTCATTCCTTTCTTTTGTCATCAAAACAATAATTGGGTGCCCCAGCCATGTGTCCAGTCCAGTGCTAAGTGAACTTCTTAATGACCATGCATGGCAAACAAGACCCAAGTCGAGATGTCTACCGGTTTTACTGCTGGGTATGCAGGCCTGGGAAACTGGCTATTGCCAAATAGGCTTCCCCTACCCACCTAATGGGCCAAGCCCATCCTTCCCAAGCAGCAGCTGTCTGCTTTGGAGCCACAGGAAAGGAGATGATACAGAACACGTCTTTCATTTCCTGAGGCTCAACCCACGAATCCTTAGCGAACCACGAGTGAAGATTAGATCCCTTGCTTTAGGCATTTAAGAACAAAACACACAAACACATAAAGTCTGAATCACTTAGCCAGAAATGCTTCTGAGCCATTCCCAGGTGCATAATGCTTTGAGAAGTGACAGCAGAGGTATAAGATCTTAAGGGGCTTCTGGTCCTAATGCAGAGACAAGCTGTGGGTACCCAGCAAGTTAAAAAATAATAATAATGGTTAAGTCACGTGGTCGGCTTGAGTGCCACCTAGAGGGGATAGGTGATGAAGCCTCTGGCAACCCAGGCAGCTTCTGATCCCCATTTCTCCACTTGTTTAAAAAAAATTATTCTCTGAAGCTCTCTCTGAGAACATCAAACTGCTTCTTTTTGTTTGTGTTTGTTGCTTTTAATCTTTAGGGAGGAAAGAGATAGCATTCGTTGCATTCCAGAAGTTTAGTTTCTTTGCCATTAAAATGAAATTAAAGTCGCCGGCTTAGGATGTGAGGCTGACACTTCAGGAAGCAATTCTGATTCAAAACCCTGTTCACAGAAATGATTACTGTTCCAGGTTACCACGAGGACTGTAGACTGTAAGCAGTCTCTTTTTGAGAATCCATTTTGTTACAGAAATGCAAATCCAGCCATCACCACAGTAACACTTCCACAAGGCAGAATTTTCACACACATACACACACACACATACAGGTGTACAGGCACATGCACATGCACACACATACATGCACTTGCCCTCTCCCAGGCACACACATAAAGGCACACATGCAGGCATATACACACATGGTTTGTATACCCTTCCATGAAGAAGCAGCCTGGCTGTTTCTTGACAATCACACCAAAGCCCAGTGGCCTTTTTCACATGGGCTTGGTGAAGAGGATGCCATCTTGCACGCAGAACCATGGCTCTCTTCAGGAAAAGGGCTTGCGAAGCTGGACAGGGTGAAGTCTTTATTCTGCTGACTCACTAATCTTTCAGCTCCATTCTTCTGCCTAAAGGGGGATTGTTGATTCCTCTTCCATATCAAAAAGAATTAGATTGTGAGAGAAACCACGGGATCCCAATCAGGCCAAAGTTCAAGAAAGTCAGCCCATCTGAGACAGACGAGATTTATATAGGAAAGCAATCAGCACCCATTGGTTAGCTCTGTCGTCAGCCATTTTCCCATAAGCTTATTTTATCTACTGCTCACATTGAGCCTGAGAGACAGGCAGTGTCTGCCTGCTTACACCAACAGGAGCCTGACATTTGAGAATTAAACTGGACTCATCCTTAACAGCTGCCATGGCTGAGCGACTTTGAGAGAGGTGCTTTGGGGACATTAATCTCTTCAGCCTTCACAGCAAGGTTATGTAAGAAACTCATGTAGTCTCCACTGTGAAGGAGAAGGTCAGCTCCATGTGATAGATGGACATAGCTGAGGTGTTGGGAGGGGATGCACTCCTGGACCCCACAAGGGTAAGAAAGAGACTGACATACCTGTGTGCCTCTGTAGCCATCCCTGGGATACACACGGGCAGATAAACAGAGAGGTCACCTTAAGACCTCTCAAAGACCCACTTCCTAATACCCTTATATTGAATACTGGGAGTCATAAGTGTTCACTGCCTAAGGGCCCCTAATCTATATGTTGCTACCCATTTCCTCTCTGAAGCCCCCACCCTGGCCTAGCTCGGGGACGATCATGGAAGGACTGCACTTTCCCAGGCTTCCTTTCCGCAGTAGTCTTTGTGGCTCTTGAGTTTCACTTACTAAGAGACACCAGGGGGCTAGGGATAAAGAGTCCCAAACACTGGCAGATGAGGGAACTTTGGGACATAGAGCTGGGCCAATTCATTTGGGAATTGGCAGTGTCCATTGAGTCCTGGTTTGATGGCCGCCACCTCTACAGTGTCTTCTCTGCCTAGGCTGTCTTCCAAGAGTCAATGCAAAAAGAGTCCTTGTGAGACACCTCCCCTGGCTCTGTCCCCTCCTGAACACACCAGCAGCATTTTGTCGGTTGCTTGGGAGTTTTCGTTAGCTTAGTTTTCGGTCTCTGTGGCTGCTTGTCTTACACTTGACATGTGGCCTTGTCTATCAGACTTGTATTGCCCTGCTAATTAATTAAGGTCAAAGTCTACCATTGTCCGGATTGCCTTCTGGGCTCCGTGCAAAATGGCAGACTTCCCCTACCAATAGGGCTTCTCTTTCTCTGACCTTGTCTGGGGACCTCGAACAACTCCACTGCACCCTGACCCATGCCACACACACAGACACACACACACACACACACACACACACACACACACACACACACGTACCTCTACCTTCAGAATGTCACCATAGCCTTGGTTAAGATTACAAGTTCAACTTTCTCCAGATAAGAACCCAGTCACCTAGCACCTGAGATTCCTGGAGTGCCTTCCCATGCTAATGAGGTATCTCAGTACCTTAGCCTTCAGCCAATGACCTGTGCCCACCCTGGATATTCCTACTCCCTTCCCCCAAACTATATAACCCTTGAATCACTCTAAATCAAGTTGATCTGTCTCCTAGTAGCTGGTCCTAGTGTGTTGTCAGTAACATACATACTCAGAGGACTTTTGAACACCCCACCCTTGACACGACACCCCACCCCACCCCGGCCCCGGCTTTCTACTCCATTTGCCCTTATGGACCAATATCGGCTAACAATCCGTGTTGGGAAGGGAGGGTCACAGACATGCTTAGATGTAAATGACAAATAAACAAAAAGGACTGTTGATCTTTAGGTCTTGAACAAATCTTCCCATTTGCTTCAATGTGAATCTCCCCATCTTCCCATTTGCTTCAATGTGAATCTCCCCATCTTCCCATTTGCTTCAATGTGAATCTCCCCTTCTGGCAGCAGCCTACCACTGTGTGGGTGAAGGTGTGTGCTGAATTAAACATTAAATAAAAGTTATTCAACCGGGAACACTCTAGGGGAAGCATCTGCGCATCCTGGGTTATAATGCCCACCTGACCCCACGGGCTTGGCTATTTATGCTGCCGGGGTTTCTCAGTTTTCTCAGCCTCTCTCTGTAGCTCATGCCACATTCCTGTTCCTTGTCTCTCTTCAAGTCCTAGGACTGGGGGCAGGGGTTCAGAATGCCCATAGGCTGCTGGAGCCATCATCCTTCTAACCCTGGCTGGGTTCTTAGTCAAGGAGACCACCTTTTTCCGATTGCTTTCCAAATGCTGCTGGGGCAGCTATACGTGTGAGAGAGAGCTGAATGTGTGTTGGAGAAAGAGAGGGAGAATGAGCAAGGGGAAAAAGAGAGACAGAGGTGCACACGTGTGCACCCACAACAGGGAGGCGGAGAGAGAAGCACACATGAGCATGCACAGTGGTGGGGGGCGCGAGAAAGAGACAGAGAGGCAGGGAGACAGACAGACAGAGACTGGGTGCTGTGATGGGATGGGTCCAGGCAGGACGACTGTAAAAATAAGCCAACAGGCCTGCCTTTCATTCCAGGCCCAGATAGAAGTGTTTCCCAGCTCGCCTTTCTAAAGACACGGCTGACGAAGCTAGATTCAGCAGCTGCTTCTCTCATCAGCAACGGGCCTGGAGGTGAGGCCTCTTACTTCTGAGATAAGGTCATCCCTGGTCAGGTTGAGTGAGGAAGCCCCCCCCACCCCAAGTGGCACAATCTACCTCTGCTATGTCATTGCTGGCCTTACAGATCCCAGGCTAACCTTCCAATCTGCTCCGACCGCCACCTACCCTACAGGAGGGCAGCCATGTAGCTAGGATGCCAGCCCATCTTCCTCTAAATCAAGTCTCTCTGTCCTGCTGTTCCTACAGCCTGCTGGGCTCCAGGCCACCTTAAAGAGAGACTGACCTCAGGTATATCAAAGAAACTGTGAGACCCATAGTGACACCATTAAACTGGGCCAAACAGAAAAGCAAAACTCAAGGGAAACTGGCTTAGGCAAGTTTCAGGTAGCCTCACAGAGAAGCCAAAGGAGAAAGGTCAAAGGGTCCCATAGTAAAGAGCTACCAGGATGCTGAGGTCAGCATGGAGCTGGCAAATCCTATGGAGAAGGAAGTGAGGGCTCATCAGGGGCCACTAACAAGATAGTTGACATTAACCCAGTAACATGACCTCCAAGCTTCAACTGTAACAAGTAGGCCCAAATCCAGCCCCCAAATATTCTAGGATTTTTAGTAAAATCACAAAGGCAATGCTATCCCAGTAGCGGGCAAGGCTAAGCTGTATATATTTGGTCCCAGGGTGGTTGCTTGTCACCGGGAGAAGGGACACCTTCTCCTTGTCTTAGCCCCAAGCTGCAGATCTTTTGACATCGGGTGCTGTTGGGGCTGGGGGGAGCTCAACTGTCTCTGGCTCCCTTGAGACCCACTCTCATTCTTTCTGCTTTACCTGAGGGGGAGCATACACCCCCTCCCCCAAAGAAGAGGAGGATTCTGTGACTATTCCAAGATCTGCTTGGGGTTCCCTACTTCACAAAAGCTTGCTGGTGAACCTATATGTAAACCACAGGCAAGAATTGAGGCCACTAAGCCAGATACACACATGTACACACACACAACTGGAAGACATTAATTCTCAGCATGGCACATGTTGTACAGTGGGCACCCACCTCTGCCAAGGTCACTCTGATTAGTGGAGGAGAACCCACCAAATCATCAAGGTTAAAACTGCTCCCCAATATGGTCTTATAGTTCTTTTTGTTTGTTTGTTTGTTTTTTGAGGCAGGGTTTCTCTGTGTAGCCCTGGCTGTCCTGGAACTCACTCTGTAGACCAGGCTGGCCTCGAACTCAGAAATCCTCCTGCCTCTGCCTCCCAAGTGCTGGGATTAAAGGCATGCGCCACCACTGCCCGGCCGGTCTTACAGTTCTAACTGAAGAAAATGAACCAAATAAGGAAGAGATGTTCCCCCCTGGTGTGAGACCACAGGGTCGGCCCAGAGTCCTTGGGTGGCTGGACTCCGCCCACTCCTTACCACCTCCCTCTTACCCAGGTTCTGTCTGTTTCTGGAAGCTTTGTAGTGGGTCTGGCCTCATGGCAAACTTCACTCCGGTAAGTTAGGGGAACAATTGGGTAACCTTCTGGCTATGGGTTTGCTTTGTCGTGGTGGTTGTTGTTGCTGTGGTTGTTGTTGTTGTGGTTGTTGTGGTGGTGGTGGTTGTTGTTGTTGTGGTTGTTGTTGTTGTGGTTGTTGTTGTGGTTGTGGTGGTGGTTGTTGTTGTGGTGGTTGTTGTGGTTGTTGTTGTTGTGGTTATTGTGGTGGTGGTGGTTGTTGTTGTGGTTGCTGTGGTGGTGGTTGTTGTTGTGGTTGTGGTTGTTGTGGTTGTTGTTGTGGTGGTTGTTGTTGTTGTTGTGGTTGTTGTTGTTGTGGTTGTTGTGGTGGTGGTTGTTGTTGTTGTGGTTATTGTTGTGGTTGTTGTTGTGGTTGTTGTTGTGGTTGTTGTTGTGGTTGTTGTTGTTGTGGTGGTGGTGGTTGTTGTGGTGGTGGTGGTTGTGGTGGTTGTTGTTGTGGTTGTTGTGGTGGTGGTTGTTGTTGTTGTGGTTATTGT
>NW_021604781.1:3105559-3109354 GCF_004785775.1 Grammomys surdaster
TGTTGTTGTTGTGGTTGTTGTTGTGGTTTGCTCCCTGACACTAGCTTAGCATCAGGATTGTCTGTCAGGTTCTGATCCTTTGCTTTGATATCTTCCTGACATTTCTAAGTGGCTTAGGTTGAGTCAGTGGTTTTGTTTGTTTGTTTGTTTGTTTTGAGACAGGGTTTCTTTTTATAGCCCTGGGTGTCCTGGAACTCGTTCTGTAGACCAGGTTGGCCTTGAACTCACAGAGCTCCATCTGCTTCTGCTTCTCAAGTGCCAAGACTGAAGGCATGCGCCACCACCAGAGTTACCTTTTTATTATCTTTGCCTTTGATATATCTCAGTCCAGAGAAAAAGCCCAAGTGAGCAGCATCGTGGTGACATCAGGAGACACTCTCGCCTACCTGGCTGACCAGCACGGCTTTATATATGTCTATGACATCTGGGAGTATGGCCTCCGGGGAGCCGAGCTGCAGGCTCCCAACAGTACGCAGTGAATTTCTTCGTGTTAAACCCTAAATAAGATTGCTTTGGCTCCTGTGAGATGTTCTTGTAGGGCAATTAAATTGTCCCAGTGCAAGGGATTACTCTTAAAGCTCTTGGAAAGTAGAATCACAGAAACATAGTTTCCCGAAAAACATTTGGTGTCAGCAAAGATGAAGGAAAGGCATCTGTTAGCACCAAACGGGGTGATTGCTCGCTGTCAAATAAGGGGCACATTGACAACCTGTGTCGAATGCTACAAATGGCAGTTCTGCCTATAGAGATTTAGCAAAGGAAGTGTCAAAGGTGCACAGAGTTGTACTTGCAAGATTGTACAACAGGTTATTTGTCAGATAGATAGATAGAGATATAGAGATAGAGATAGAGAGAGAGAGAGAGAGAGAGAGAGAGAGAGAACCGGGAGCAACACACACACACACACACACACACACACACACACACACACACACATGCCCCCTATCTCCTAACAGAAGATTGGTGGCCATGATGGCTCACCTGTAATCTCAACACTCAGGAGTCAGAGACTGAGGACTTCCCAGGGCAAGCTGGCTAGCTAGATTAGACTCATCAGTGAATGCCATGTTTAGCAGTTATCCCTGCCTCAGTAAATGAAGAGCAATGGAAGAGACACCCACCATCAACCTCTGCTCTTTACATCTGCATACCTGTGCCCACGGTCTCGCAAACATGCCAGCACACCATGTACATAGACACACAAGGTAGAAATCACTGAGGAAAGTCATCTTGTAAGCTTGTTCCCCTGGTCCTATTTCATACGCTTTCTGAGCTGGCATGGGGTAAGGGATGGTCTTGCACATAGTAGGTGCTTGGTGCTCACTTAGGGAAAGCTAAAGCAGAAAGACCACCACATCAGTGCCACTTCCAGCTGGGCACACATCCCTACTGGACTCCTTTCTCTCTTTTCACTTAGCCGTGACATCCTGGAGAGCACATGTCAGCGTGGTGACCTCGTGAGTACCATCCTTTTGAAAATTTCAGTAATCTATAAAAGAAGAAAAACAACTGTTTGAGTCTTGGTCACATCAGTCCTTTCAAAATTGCTGTGAGAGAGCTGAAGGAGGAGAACGGCCTTTCCATCCAGCTCCTGAGGAAACACAAGGGATGTGGTCCCCAGGATCTGGTTGCAACCAGATCCTACAGCAGATTCTCAACTACACCTAATGACTCTGTAAACTTTGCTCATCTTCTTCTCTTAACTAGATATGACCTATAGCCAATTACTGAGGAGAACAGAGGTAGGCAGAACTCTGATTACTGGGCGGGAGCAGTGGCAGGGAGGTGGGGAGTGGGGTTGTCACAGATAGGAGCCATGCGGCTGGGCTAGGAGACTGAGACGGGAGGAGAAGCAGATGGAGAGACCATCTTTAGATGTCTCTTTAGATGGGATGGAGCAGGAGTGTAGCCAAGAGAAATGCCCCTAGGACAGGCACGGCCCGGTGAGACTCAAACAGCAAGTGACTTGGGGAGCACAGCTGAGAAATACCCAGTCTAGCATAGAAACATAGTTCAGGGGTAATCATCCAGTAATTGTGCTAAAGTTAATTAAATACAGTGATAGAACTCTGCCTTGATTATTGAGGGGTACAGGGGCTGGCCAGGTCATAATAAGAGCTAATGGAGTTATTAATAACAATTACAAACACACTGACCTGGCATTCTTCTGCACATTTATGAGCTCAGTTGGTCTGGATCCATATGAGGCTTGAAAGACGTGAGTGCCGAGGGGAGTGGATTTTCACTAGTTCACTTTTTCTGACCGCTTGCTCTACCACCCAGACTGATCACCTGTAACGTCGTTTCCCATCCATCCCACTTGATGCCTTGAGAGTGGACCTGGGATTCTGGGAAGAGCACTTAGAGAGTGAGAGGGAGGTGAAGGAAAGAATGATGTTTAGGAATGACTCTGGCTTCTCTCTTTAATTTGGATCCAATGCCCCTTTCTTGCAGAGCAGCTATGACAAATCTCCTTCCCCTTTTATCTTGCTAGTCTGGAGCTGATGGAGGGTAATAGCATCTTACTGACATCCTCCCTTGACTGCACCGTGCGTCTGTGGAGCAAGGACGGGGCATACATAGGTAAAGCCTGCCTCTGCTACATTTAGGGCCAAGGAGCCATGACTCCACCGAGTCACACATTCATAGTGAAGTGTGTTAGTGTGTCCAGGCTGCCATAAACAGAGTGGCATAGACAGGGTAGTTTAATGTAAAGTTACTTCTTCTGAGTTCCAGACTTTGGCTCCAGGATGGTAGTCCCCACCTGGCCTGATGAGGAAATTTCTTGGCTTTCAGAGCATTGGCCTCTTGATCTCCACATGACAGAGATATCTCTCTGTTGTCTCTTATAACAGGAACACTAATAGTATTAGGTTTTATAACCTTATTTAAAGCTAATTACCTCACCAGGGTCCCTGTCTCCAAATATAGTTTTTTGGGGGAGGAGGTTGAGGCTTCAACATATACATTTTGGGGAGCTGTGATTTGGTCTATACTATAACATCAGCTTCTTACCTCCAAAACTAGGGGGAAAAAAAAAAGGACATTGAACTCATTGAAATCAGTGGGCCCAAGTTGTTGTCACTTTGGGAAGGGACTGTTTTATCATGAAGATTATATCCAGGTATAGACATTCAGCTGTATGGTGGACAAAGGCCTGGCATGTATGGACCATAGCAACAAGAATAGCCTAATCCACTACTTAGAAAGATGGTGCCCCACATTGGGTGCAGTATGTTGTAATAAATATTAAACAATCCTGCACAGGGTTTCTACCTCTATTTAAAAATTTAAAAAAATTAAAAAAGGAATTCTTCATCCTAATTCAACAGGAAGTAGTCATAGAAAATCATCGCCCCATTTCCTTAAGTTAGGGTGTTTGGTTTGGGTTATTTTATGAATTATAGATATGTTGTCATTTTAAGGGATAATTTGCAAATGTAGCTTTGGACAAGGAAGAAACCAGAGAGCTTATACTCAGGGAATTCTATCTTTCCTCTTCTCTATCCTTTCCTTCTTAGGTAAAGGGAAGGGGACTGAAAAGAAAAAAGGGGGATAGAGTAATATTATAAGGAATTAGACAGGGGGCTGGAGGGAGCACTGACTGCTCTTCCAGAAGTCCTGAGCTTGATTCCCAGCAACCACATGGTGGCTCACAACCATCTGTAACCCTCTTCTGGTATGTCTGAAGACAGCCACAGTATATTCATATACATAAAATAAATAATTCTTTTTTAAAAAAAGAAAGAAAGAAAGAAAGAAAGAAAGAAAGAAAGAAAGAAAGAAAGAAAGAAA
>NW_021604781.1:3109364-3153829 GCF_004785775.1 Grammomys surdaster
AAAGAAAGAAAGAAAGAAAGAAAGAAAGAAAGAAAGAAAGAAAGAAATTAGACAAGTAAGGAAGGAGAAGAAGCCACCATGGGATAGAAGAAGATTCAGGGGAGGAGAAAGGAGAACCGCCATGGGTGAGCTGAGCCATAAAAATGGGGCACTGTGGGCTGGCCAATTGGAGTTGCGAGCAGCCCAGATGAAACACAGTAATAACTTAGGTTATGGATAGGAAGGTGAATTCTAACAGCATGGAGGGTAGGCAGCTGCCCAGCTACTGTGCTGCTTAAAGCATATTAAGATATAAACGCTGTGTGTGTGTCCTTTATCCAGGAACATAACTGGTCTAAGGCAGGTAGAAACCCAGTGCCAGGATTACTAAATATTTATTACAACAGAAAGACTGTATGGTCTTTCTGAGTATGCCGTCTTGACCCCATAGCTTGTGTTTCTTGAAATAGATCTGTGTCTGGTTGAATTTATCTTTCAAGTTCTTAGTACATTATTGAGTAGCCTGCGCCTACATAGTAGGAGGCTTTCTAGGATTCTCTTTCAAGGGTTAGCTGTCTGTTTGCTATAAAGCTACCAGGGAAGAGCTTAGCTGGACTGAGGTGGCCTTGCCAATCTTAAGGAGATCTCCCCATGTTAGCAGTAGGCTTCCCTCTGGTTAGAAGACAGGTTACCAGTTCCCATTGTGGTCTATATACGTATGCTCATTTGTCTTTATCCCTCCAGGGACCTTTGGGCAGAATCGTCCCTGGGATGTTTTCACTCCTGACTCCTGGGGTCACCCAAGGGTCCCTTTTGAAATTCTGACAGACCCTCGGAGCATGCCTACCCACCTGGTACTGGAAACAGATGTTCCTGCTGGATGCTCAGGAGGACGGCAGGAGCAGAGCCACGTGACAGAGGAGAAGGTCCTGTTTGAGGTTGGTGTCTGAACCAAACATTTGTGCTTCCTTTATGGGTTCTCTGCTGATCAGCAGGATGCACACACAGGCTAAGAAAGTCAAAGCATGATCTGGTGACCCAAGGCAACAGGACAAGGAGAGTGTGTCTCCTCCATCCTGGGCAACGGCACTGATCTGGACCAGGCAGATATGTGATTCATTTGTAAGATAAAGGACAGGATCTCTGTGTCCTTTTCCCCTTTCTCCTATAGAAAGGCAGCTATCCCTGGCCTTAGAACACAGCAGCATGCTTAACGCTAGTGTCAAATCTGAGAAGGGCAGACCCTGCACCCTCAGCCCACACTTCCTATTCTGAGATGCATTGAAAAGCATCTAATAACTGAGTGGCAGCTACGACCCGCTTAATGCCCAACTCCATGAGAATCAACGTCAGAGCAAGAGATTTGGAGAGGACCCTGGGAGATGCAACCTTGATTTAGAGCTCCCATGAAATATATGCATTTCCAAGAAATGCTTGCCCTTTAATAAATTGAAAAGAAGGTCATTTTGTGAGCTATTGCTTGCCAGCTGTGTCACAACTCAAAGCAGGACACCTGCTCTGCCAGCAGAATCATCATGTCTTTGGTTTTTCTCTTGGCAGCCTCACAGAATACAGATCTTCCAGTATAACCAAGCTACCGACTCCAACTTAGAGCCCCAGAGGTGTTCAAAAATAGAAACAAAGGATCCAGGCAAGCACATGCCAGGAACAGCTTCTGTGTCACCTGAAGCTCCTCTGCAGTCGTGTTCTCAAGGTTATGGAATGATAGATATCACAGCAGCAGTCTGGGGAGACTCAGAATGTGGCATGCACTGTTGGCTGATTTAGAAACACAGTCGTTTCAGCTAGCATTCAATATGGAAAACTCTAATGTGTTCATTAATTCTGATAGGCCCGCAATTTAGCAAACAAAAGCTCAGGCGGAGGTAGGAAGAGAGAAAGGAGAAAGAGGGGAGAAAATGACAAAGCCCCAGCCAGTTCTTAGCTCAGAGACAGATCTAGGGAGAAATCAAAATTCAGGTTCATGGGGAGAGTTCTGGAGGACATAGTGGGAGGAAGAGGAGACAAAGAAAGGAGAACAGTAAGGCAGGAAGAAGGATGAAGGAAGCAGGATGCTCAGAGTAACAAAATCATGGTACTGTAATTTATAGTGTGCTGCTTGCTCTCCGAGGGTGAACTAAGTCTTTCTGAGTGATTTTGATCTTGTATACGATAAGGGTCCCTCAAGCCAGGGAGATATGGTAGCAAATCCTGTGATACCTGAGCAGAAGCTGAGAGCTCACACTCTAAAAACTGACTCAGAGAGGGAGCGATGGAAATGGGTTGAGACTCTGCAAGCCCCAAGCCAAGAGAGTACACTAGAAATGTCACCAGTCTTTAAACACTCAAAGCCCACTTCCAGTGACACTCTTCTTTCAAGAAGGCTACAGCTCCTAAGACTCCCAAGCAGCACCACCAACGGGGGACTGTCTTGGCTAGTTTTAGGTCAACTTGACACAAGCTAGCATCATCTGAAAGGAAGGGGGCTCAATTGAGAAAATGGAAAATGTCTCCATGAGATCTGGCTGTAAGGCAAGCCTGTAGGGCAGTTTCTTAATTAGTGATTCATGGGGGAGGGCCCAGCCTATTGGTGGTGGTGCCATCCCTGGGCTGATGGTCCTGAGTTCTACAAGAAGGTAGACTGAGCAAGCCAGTAAGCAGCACCCCTCTGCATCAGCTCCTGCTTCCAGGACCCTGCCCTGTTTGAGTTCTTGTTCTGACTTCCTTTGGTGATGAACAGTGGAACTGTAAGTCAAACAAACCCTTTCCTCTCCAACTTGTCTTTTGGTCATTGCATTTCATCAAGCAATAAAAACCCTAACTAAGACTAGTTGGTACCAAAAGTAGGGTATTGCTGTTACAGACCTGATTGTGTTTTGGAGAAGACTGTGGTAGGACTTTGGAACTTTGGGTTGGAAAAACCATTGAGTATTGGACGCTAAGAATGTTGAGAGCACTGAAGATGAAGGTCTGGCTCAAAAGTTTCAGAGGAAAGTTTAAAGACTCTGTCAGGGCCATTTGCTATTTTGAGTTGAGAATTTGTGGTTCCGGTTAGCTAAGACTAAAGAATCAGCTGTCATGAGACCAGCATTCTTGAGGTGAAATCTTCTGGAACATGTTTCCTCAGGGTCAGCACACAGAAGCTGTGTTCAGAAGCAGCAAACTTTGTACACCTCATGTGGGCAGCCAGACTTGGTAGTGTGAGAATCACTTAGGTGGTACTGATTTTGAAAGCATGAAGGAAAGCAGCCTAGGCTTGGCAATGTGTGGCAGGCCTGGAGTCTGTGAAGGGCCAGGAGGGGCTATTGTTGAAAGTACAGCCCAGTTCCAGCAAGGGACTCCAGCAGCTTTGGAGATGCCAGTACAATGAGATGACCACAACAAATACCAGCAGGTGTGAAGTGGAACTAGCCTGAGCCTAGAAGACTAGCTGTGTGTGTAGGCTTATATTTTTCAAAACCTTTAATAAAGGTTCTTAAACATTTCAACCACCCTTATAGCCCAATTGACCAAAGGTAGGGGAGTAAAATGGCTAATCAGACAAGGGGGATGTGGACCTGTTTAGAAGTGGTTCCTTGGGGTGACCACGCTGGCTCAGTCAATCAACAGGATCTCAAGGGAGGAATTGAGGATTGAAAAGAAAAAGACAGACAACACTATAACATGACTCCAGCCAGTGCTGAGGCTGAAGCGGGTTTATTCGTCTCCAGTCTGCTTTTATACCATTCTAAGTACATGCAAAGAATAAGGTCAGTTCTAGGTCAAGGAACAAACAAGGCAATAAACAAAATCCTGTGGTCTTCAGGGACTTATCAAGATGATCAAGATCTTGAGCCTACTTCCTTGTCCTAGTCCAGTGTCAAATTCCTGCCTGAGCCTACTTCCATGTCCTGGCCCAAAGTCAAATTCTTACCAAATTTCTAGAAGCAGCCCCAAGACCTCTCCACATTGGGGCATTTCCAGTCTTCATTGCCTGTAATCTACTCCACTAGCAAAACACCAAACACAAATAAGCAGCAACGGCTCAATCCAGAAGAAACCACAAGGCCCCACTGATTGGCATGCGTCTGCCAAAGTGACAAGAAGCAGCCAGAGCACCATCAGAAGTTCTTTGGTGTGCTTCTCTCTACAACTTCACACCAAGCAGAGACCAGTGAATAAGGCAAGGCAAACCGATGTCACAGCATTGTTAGCAAAGACTAGCAAGTCGAACCAATGCCAGAGTGTTGTCCACTGTCTGTTGGGTTATACTCTTTCCAAATATCACACATCCTCTCAAGCAAACCAGCAAAATATCACATGCCTTTTCACCAGACAGTTTCCAGCAAAACACCAAATGTCTGTTCTCAGCAAAATATCCTCTCACGTGTCTGCTTCAACAAAACATCCTCTCATAAGACAGCTTCCTGAAAAACATCACATGACACCATTGAATCTCCAACAAAACCAGATATCCCCATTTCACCTGTGTGCTGCAGAGGGCTGAGCCAGAGAAGTGACCCAAGCCCTTTGGAGGAGGCCAGAGGATTATGAGTGATCCAGACACTGGATATTGAGTTACCTACACTGTTGGAGTTTGGTTTTGCTTTTATTTGATTGTGATTGGCTCTTCCATCTTGAAATAAGGAAATATTTCCTTTATTTTTGATTTTACAGGAGCCCACAGTTGAGAGACTGAACTTTATAAATGATTTTTAGGTTTTAAAGAGAAACTTCTGATTTTTTTTTTAAAAGACTGAATTTTAAGGTGTTTGATTTTGTAAAGACTATGAAACTTTTTTCATTCTTCTCTCATATATTACACCCCAGCCATAGTTTTCCCTCCTCTCCTCTCCTCTAAGGCCCTTACTCCTCACCTTCCCCCTCCCCCACATCCACTTTTCCTCTGTTTCCCTTTGGAAAAAGGCAAGCTTCCCAGGGATAGCAATCAAACATGGCATGTCAAGTTGCAATAAGATCATGTACATCCCCTCATGTTGTTCTCCCTGCCCTCATGGATCATCAGCCACTATGGTCCCGAGGGCAAATGGAGCAGAGACAATGATGGGGGGGAGGGGGGCAGATGAGGAGGTATGTGCGGCTTTGATGTTTTGGAAGTACAAAATGTGAGTACATATGGTGAATGACCACATTGGGACCAGCTGCCAAGAGACAGATCTACTTTGCTTTGGGTGATTCAAGGTTTATAAAGTTCTAGGGAATGGTGGGTAGAAACATTTAGGATGGGCACAGATCATTGGCTGAAGGCTTAGGGTACTGATGCCTCATTAGCATGGAGAAAGAAGCATTTCAGGGATCTCAGGTGCTTGCTGAATGGGTTCTTATCAGGAAAAGGGAAGTTGATCCTATAATCTAACTGAGGCTATGTGACATTCCTCAAGTAGAGACATGTCTGTGGGGTTTTGAATTCCCAGAGAAGGGGAAACCCTGCCAATGAAGGGAATCTTCCATAATGACTGAGCTCAGAGGTTAACCAGACATGGTGGACTTCAACCTTAATTAGCAGAGTTTTCCCACACCTTCATATTAAGGCTGGACAGGACAATCCAGTAGGAGTAAAGAGAGTCCCAAAAGCAGGCAAAAGTCCCTGTCCTGACTTCCTTTTGATACGATATGGAAGTCTTAGCCAAATAAACCCTTTCATCTCCAGTTTGTGTTAGTCATGATGTTCCATTGCAGGTACAGAAACCACAATCGAAACAAGACTATGGGGGGTATCTCATCCCAAACACCACAAAGTTACTTCTAAGATAAAGGGGACAGAAAACAAAACTCCAAGCCCTTATAGGATGTGATTGAACCAGGAATCCAAACAGTAAAATTGCAGAATAAGGTATTGCATTGCTGTTTGTGAGAGGACCCCAAGCTCAGATTCATTCACTAGTCATGTGATCTCCAGCAGTCCCTCCTGCTGAGCTACGAAATGGAGGGTGTCTTAGGTAATCTAGAAGTTTCTTTCCAGCCTTAAAAACTATGTGCTTGTCTTATTTTCTGTTCACGAAAAACTTAATGTGTTCACTGGGCTCTGGATGTTGATAGCACCTCTTCCAAGATGTTAAGAGATTTCATACAACCATAGCTAAAGTGAGTTGACTAGATGTTAAGAGAGCTCACAGGAAAATGCCACATACCAGCTGGTAGTGGGACACAGCACAAAGGCTCCATGGGAAGTTCTGTCCTCTGTCCAGTTCAGCCAGCCTGAGTCTTGTTCTAACAGGGAAAAGGCACGCTCCCCCACTGTTGGCTCTTGGTCCCTGTTACCAAAGTGGTCATGGCTTCTGCTCTCTCTTCTCTGTCTTCTTCCTCCAGACTGAAAAGAGCTGTAGTCCTCCCTCCCCAGAAGGTCCCATTGTTGAAGCGGAGGCGAAAGCAGATTCAAGCCGATGGTCTGCGTTTTGCCATGGCAGGTGAGTCTGGACAATCAGGTGGGTCCAAGGAGCCGCCCCCTCCTTCACTTCTACCTCCAAAGAATGCAGCCAGTCCTTGGCTGAGGCCTGCTAGCCCTCTGTTTCTGTGTTATTTGTCACAAAGCTCCCCCAGCCTGTGAGTATAACTGAGGTCACTACTCAAATGTCACCCACTGAGCATCTTACCTATGTGTTTTAACATACACACCCTATTTTATCAGGCTACTGCCCATGTCCAAGGCCTATCCATTTGTCTTTGCCAACAGCTCTGTAGCAGGGGTTGCCTGCCTTGGCATCCCACAAGGCAGTTGTGGCCTCACCATCTCTCACATAGGTACCCCATATAGCCCTTCTGGCTTTCTGGGGGCCTGGGGTGAGGATGAAGGACCCAGGGCCTCCAAAGCTACAAATCCCAGGCTACCTCAAAACCCCACATGCACTCCAGGTCCCTATGCACTAGGTGAGGGGAGATTCCAGAGAAGCAGAGCGCTCCCCTCCAGTTTCCTGAGATGTTCCTCTCTAGGTCTCGGTCACCAAGAGACCCAAAGAAATAGCCCCTTCCACATCCTCTGATGGTCCTCTCACCATAGAATTCAGGTTTAGTGCCTGGATGAGTGGTGGCTCCATCCTCACCATGTTCTTCAAGAGCCCAAGTTCCTTCCCTGTACAGACAGACTATTTCCATCTGCACAATTGTGTAGTGGTAAAGACAGCTACAGGGACCCCTTGCCTTCCACCGACATTCCTGAAAGTACAAACAGGGGAATGGGGAGTTGGGGATGCAGGGCTTATACTTTCCAGCTGGCTCCGCATGTGTTTTGTCATATTCTAGGAGTGTCTGCTTACTTCTGCTCACTTCTTAAGGGGCAGCACATAGTCACATGCCCACAGCCGGTCACAACTGAGGCCGTGTCCCAGGAGAGGGGGTTGAGAAAGGGGTTCTGGTAGACAAGTAGCAAGCTCTGTCCCAGAAGCTAAGAATATAAAATGCTTTGGGTGCTTGTAGAATTCGAGGGTCTGTCACCCAGAAGCTCTGCCCACCGTGATGTATCATGCCAGGTGTCTGGAAGCCACAAAGCCAAAGTTTGTCTGGGCCAAATAGCTCATTTATGGGAAAACAACACAGACTTGGAATTTAGTAACCGTGACGATGAATCATTTCAACTTCCTGTCTGTATACTTGGAGATCTCCCAAGAAGGTATGGGATACAGTAAGATGTCAGATGTGATAGTGTACTGGAGTGTGGTGTGAGCGTTGGAGACTGGAAACAGGAGGCTTCTTCCCTGGCCACTGACATCATTGCCATCTCCATCCTGGACCAATTCAGTTAGCAAGGTGGCCTGCAGCTGCAGACTGAGCCCTGCTTTTTTGTTTTTGTTTTTCAAGACAGGTAGAGTTGGCTGTCCTGGATCTCATTCTGTAGACCAGGCTGGCCTCAAACTCACAGAGATCCTCCTGCCTCTGCCTCCCAAGTGCTGAGATTAAAAGTGTGCACCACCACCGCCCTTCTGAGCCCTGTACTTTATATACCTCCTCAGGCCCTCTTTTGCCTCCAGTTGCCTCTCTCCTCAAAGACACTGATGCAGGACAGGAGGTGGGAAACGTCCAAATGTGACTAAGAGCAAGTACAGCAAGAAGCCACAACGATGGGTGCTGTTTGACTCTCTTCTGTCCAGACGGTGTTAATACAGGGTGGGGGGACAGGGAGTTAGCTCTAAATTTAGGATTGGATTTGATTCTCTGTGCTTGCTTATCACAAGGATAAAATGGGCAGAATGTGAAGAGTGAGGCACGCAGGGGGAAGACGGAGGGGACAGTGGGCCTTTTGGGTAGGTCCTACCCCATCAACCCTGATGGTTGTTGGGTGAATTTTAAAATGGATGCCTTTTAAGGCAGGAAGCATTAGAAACAATACACATTTTCTGTCAACATGCCATTTCGATCTGCAACATGAAGAGTGCACATTCACTCAGTGGTCTTTAGACGTTCAATGCACCATACGTGAACTTTGATTTCTGCTTTTACAGAAGTGAAGCAGACATCCACAAAGCATGGAAGCACCGTCTCCATCCCAGTTTCTAGAATTTCCCCAAACCATTGTTCATCCTCAGTTCTCCATCATCTGCCAGCTGAGCGTCTTCAGCCCTAGCAAGGGCTTCTTTGTTTTTCTCATTATTCTCACATTAATGTAATTTTCTCTTTGTTCAGATAAATTTATAATCACCATCAGTGTCCAAGAGGCATGAGCAGATGTGCAAACAAACACAGCTGGTTCTGGCTAAGGGCGCACCTTTTCCCGTTAGGTAGAAGGCTGCCGTTGCTGTCTAGCACAAGGGAGCATTCACAGGGCTGTCGAGCATTTGTGGGGAGGGTATTAATGGAGTCACTCAGACCACCAGGTCCTTTTAGAAAGCATCTACTGCAGTGATTCTTTTTGTAACTGATTCTCTGGAAGTCAAATCATGTTTTCCTTGTGTAGGTTGACTATATGTAGAAAGCAAGAGAGATCATAGGTTGGGGAGGGGAAGACCTCATCTACAGCCCGTAGGACAAGCCACTCCTCTCTCCACTGTGTCAATGAGGCCCCCATGAGGAGACCACCTCAGACATTTAGGCAGGAAATTCAATAAGACTTTGTTCAGTTTTCATCATATTACTGGAGACACCCCACTGGGGATCTCTATAGAAAAGGAAACTGAGGCTCAGGGAGGCCATGCTGCTTACCTGAAGTTAAATCACTAGTAGGTGGCCAGGCACAGCTCTCCTCTGAGACCAAGCCTTGGGCTTTCTCTGAACATAAAAAGAAAACAGACTGTACCTGCTTTAAACATAAGGATGCCTTGGGCAAGAGGCAGATGGTTGCAAGCAAGCTTGCCTGCAGAATGCAGCCCCAGGGTTGGCGCTAGGGCAACTCACTGAGGAGCTTGTTGCCTGGGGTCGCTTTAAAGTTTAAACAGAATGGTGGGAAGATGTCTGAGAGATGTTGCTTCCCTGTCTCAGCGGGGTGAGGTGAGGTACAGGAATTGTTTCCAGAGAGATGGTACCAGGGAGGTGAGCAGATGGCCCGAAAGGATATGCACAGAGTAAAGAGGGAAGTAGAATAGCAGGACAGAGAACACAGGACAGAGTACACGGGACCAAGATGGCAGCAGAGCTCCAGAGACAAACCATGTTGTAGGAAGCAGGGTTAAGCACCCCTCATTCCCCTGAGCATTCCAGGTTTTGTTAAAACTCACCTCACAATGTGTGTTGAGGGCTGCTCTATGCCTACACTACTCTTTAATAAAACACTTGGACAGGGGGGCTAAAGAGATGGTTCAGCGGTTAAGAGCACTGACTGCTATTCCAGAGGTCCTGAGTTCAATTCCCAGAAACCACATGGTGGCTCTCAACCATCTGTAATGGGGTCCGACACCCTCTTCTGGTGTGTCTGAAGACATTGACAGTGTGTTCACATATATAAAATAAATAAATCTTTAAAAAAAAAAAACGGAACACACCCACAGAGAGGAGTCTGTCCTGAAAAAAAAAAAAAGATCGGTTGCCAGCCTCCATTGTTTCATGCACTGCTTTTGCATGATGGGAGGAGTATGAAGCATCATGGGAACATTGGTGCAGTGGATGATGGGAGAGTGTTTGGAGAGAGGGAATTCATGCTGATGCATGAAAAATATTAGTGTGGATATTAGGGTGTGGCCACTTGAAAGGGGTTTTAGAAGGAGACAGAAATGCTGCCACGCGTATGAGCCTGAGGATGTTGTGCTAAGTAAAACAAACCAGTTGCAAAATGACAAATACTGCCTGATTCTGAGGCACGAGGTACCCAGAGCAGTCAGATTCTCAGAGTCAAAGTAAAATGGCTGCCATTAGGGGCTGAGGAGAAGGGAACAAAGGGATGTTGCTTAATGCATATGTTTTCAATTTTGTGAGGTGGACGCGTTTAGAAGCTGACCATGGTGGAATGTAGATATAGCCCTGGCACTTGGGAGGCAAAGCCAGGAAAAACGGAGTTCAAGGTCACCCTCAGCTATATAGGGAGTTGAAAAGACCAGAGGCTAGCCTTGGGCTGCATGAGACCCTGTCTCAGAAAACTGAAAGTTCTGGAAATGAATAGTGATGGTGGTTGCACAGCAGTGTCAATGTATGAAATATGTATTTGGTTCAAGTATCTTATACAATGTATTTAATATCACAATTGAAAATAAAGGGGGTGTGGCAAAAGGGTGACTTTGGTTAAAAGCACTTGTGGCTCTGTTGGAGGACCCAAGTTCAGTTCTCAGCACCCACACGGCAACTCAAAACTATCTGTAATCAAGTTCCATGGGGGTCTTCTGGATTCCTCGGAACTGCACACACACACACACACACACAGACTGCACAGACACACTTGCAAGCAAAACACCCACGCATATGAGATAAAAATATTTTTAAAAACTAAAAAGTCCAGAGGTAAGAATATGAAAGAGCAAAGCCCTCGAGGAGGAGAGACGAGGGGCCATTCTGACTTTGAGTGGTTCAGTGTAACTGAAGTGGTGTTGGGTTGTGAACCATTAGAACAAGAAATGAATTGTAACAGTGGAGGTAGTTGGTTTTCCAAGGTGCCTAGAAATGGCCAGAAGGAAAGACTTGGTGAGAGACAGTCCAGGGAAAGGGATAACACAGACATATGGATTCCCAAGGCAGGCTGACGTGCTCAGTGGGGGGACTCTAGCTGCCAGTCTTCCAACACCTCACCCTTGTCCTCTCCCCCCAGACTATTGTCAGTGCGAAGAAAGCCTTGCTGGAAGATGCCCGAGCGCAAATGGCCCCGCATTTACCAGGCCCTCCAGTGCCACGAGCTCGCCTGTGTGTCTGCTCTCGGGGAAAAGCCAGATCTATCTGTTACTGGCTCTGACTTGTTTCCAGTCAGTTTCCCCAGCCAGGAAAGAGAAGCTGAGGGGCAGGAAAGGAAGAAACTCTCACCCTGGAGCAGTTTCTTGCCTGAGTGCTAAGGACCTCGACCTCCCTGCTTGGCCAGTTCTTTTCTGTGTAATGGAACGGTCTGGCTGAGATTAAGGCTTGGCCCTGTGGAGCAGAAAAGAACAAGATGAGAAACGATCTCAGCCCGTGTGGGCTCAGCCTGAAGCAATTAGAGCTGAAATTTCAGAGAACAAACCGGATTCGCAGTGTTCTTTCTGGAACATCGATGTCTCACTTGGTGGAGGAAATCCAGAGCAGGTGGCCACAGCGAGTGGTCCCCAGACAGCTCCTCCAACGGGCCACCTACCACTTAGGGTATCTGTCTAGGGTAGGCTGAGGACGGGGAAAAGCAGGGAGGCTGCTGGGAACAGAGAAGACACTTTGCTGGTGTGTGTGCTTTTTGCCAGGAAGGCCCGCTTTCAGACAGATGGAGTTTCTCATCAATGTCTAACAATACCCTGGGAATAGACACTGTTTTCAGCCATCTTACCAACAAGGAAACTGGGACTTCCAGATGTTCATCCACTTGCTGTAGGAGATAGAGATCTAGAGGGGTGTGGCCATGTCTCAACCCTAATACTCAGGAGAGGCTAGGTGTGGCTCCTAGGAGCTGTGGATCAGTTCCTCTGTGATCAGTTCAGCAGGCAGGTCAAAGGTAGTGACTAAGTTGCCCTCTACCCCACCCCACCCCCGACCCTTCCTGGGCTGCTAGTGAAAGACCTCTACAGGCTGAAGTATGTTCCTGATCTTGAGATAGATTACTGTGCATTTTTCTGGTGTCCTTATAAGAGACATATGGGGATAAGAGGGACAGGAGGAGGAGTGAGGGGAGGAGGAGGAGTGGGAAAGAAGGAATGGAAGGAAAAGGAGAAAGGGGAGGAGGAGGAGTGGGGAAGGAGGAAGGGGAGGAAGAAGTAAGCCAGGTGGCTCCCAAAGGCTGGAAGAGGCAGCAGGATGCCCCTTCGGATACCTCCGGAGCACAGTTCTGCCCACATCTTGGTTCCAGGCTTCTGGTCTCCAGAGCTATGAGAGAATAAATGTGTGTTTGCTGGCAGCCTTTGGCTACTGTGCATCAGCTGCAGGCCCAGCAAACAAAAGGGAATGAGGCAAGGAGGTGGCTGCGGGGAGGGTCCCTGGGGAAGGCGCTCTGAGGGGGAGTGATGGACAGGTAAAGGTTGCCCTCTCACAATCCTGATCACTTCCAGGCCATCCCTGTGTGGAACTATGTATCAGAGAGAGAGAGAGAGAGAGAGAGAGAGAGAGAGAGAGAGAGAGAGAGAATATGAATGAATGAATGAATTAATATGCACATTTGAAGCTACCAGGCCAAAGAATAGACTTTGGGAGCACCATGGCCTCTCCTACCAAAGCCCCACCCCTACCCCACCCCAGCGATGCCCTGGTTTCTTTGAATAGTAGCTAGGTGCTACTGTCCTACAATTGGTCTGGGAAACCCTGAAGAGGACCCTGAAAGTAGAGACTGAGGAGACGGTAGAGCAGGGCCTTGCAGTGGCCTGTCCTGTGCTTCCTCACAGGCGCTGTCTCTCTTCTAGTTTCCTGGTCAATCCTTTGGTTTCCTTTAATACTCTCAGTACTAGCCTTCGGAAAGGTTCTGTATGGAGCTTCTCTATTAGCCATTCAACAAATACTGTCTACCAAAATGAAGAAGGTCGTGTCTCTACCAAAATGAAGAAGGTCATGTCCAAGTTCCACTTGGGTTAATGTGGAACACATTTGAGCATCCTGACTTGTTGCCTGGACCACTGTCTGCTTGGTCTGCTGCAGCGTGGCCTTCTGAAATCCACACCCACAGCCCTGTCACCTTGAATTACAGTCTCTGTTCTTCCTATAGTCCACCTTTCAGACCAAGTGTGGAAGCTGGGTTTTCCAGTACAGACAAAGCATCACTTCCTCCCTAAGGACCAGGACTCAAACCTATCTAGAGAAATCCTAGGCAGCTAGGAATTGTGCGAAACACGAGCAGAACACAGTTGCTGCTGTTCAAAGTACATCAGCTCAAGAGTACAGAACAGACATGTTTTGCTGTCTACACATGAAACACTGTGCAGCTAGAAGAGGTATCAAGTTTTATTCTTATGACTGTTATAGCTTAGAAATCATGTGATCCTAGATGTGGACCATCTAATAAGGACAAATAGGACTTTAATCAGGTCACCCCAGTAGCTTTAATGGTCAAGTAGCCAAATGTTTTCTACTCAACGTCTGCCTTTTTCAGTGAGCTACATTTAATTCTTCAGTGGCTCTAAAGTGACTGGTCTTCTTAGAGCTACTCTTGGGATTAAACGCTTCTGTTTGGTAGGTGAGGAGAGTCCAAAAATTCTCAAACAAAAGTTGGATCACAAAACAGGCTGATTAGGGTAACACCAGTCATTCTGTGATCTTTGATTGTATGTCAGACCCAAGAAATAGTTGTTGTTGGGAGCTGACTCCTAGCAGAAAGCAGCTATCATCTTTGCAGCCATCTCAGGCCATATACCCTGACAAAAGACTTGTTTTCAACAGCCTACAACAGCTGAGCACACTCTGATAAACATCTTGTTTTTCTCACATGTTTTGTTGTTTAGTGCCCCCAGCTGCAAGGTACACGTGGTAAAGTGTCTTCAGATGCATTCCCCTGCTTATGCTTATATATACCCATGATTTCCTTTCAATAAGGGGTACTTGAACAGACTCTGTCTTGCTTCCATTCTTTGAGTCTCTTACCTTGCCATCCCCACTCTCTCTTGCTAGACCCTGACCCTGCAGATTGGAGCAGCAGCTTGGGCTGGGACAAAGTGGCCCCCAAATGTGGGGCAGAACAGATCATGACATAGTGGCGCCCAATGTGGGGCAGAATGAGTTGTTACATAGTGGCACCCAATGTGGGGCGCCACTATGTAAGCTGTTGAAAACAAGTCTCTTGTCAGGGTATATGGCCTGAGATGGATGCAAAGATGATAGCTGTTTTCTGCTAGGAGTCGGCTCCCAACAAGTTGTGAAGGATATTTTGTGAGAAAATGGAACCTGAAGAAATGATTGTGTCAGAGTGTTTTCCTGGGCACAGTGGGAGCTGTGTCAGGATGAGAAGGCCCTGAGAAGTGCTTGGGAAGATGTGTGTTGAGCCTGTGAGGAAGTGGCCGCAAGTTCGCCACATTGCTATCTGCCTATATAAACAAAAGAGATAGACTATCACAGGAATATCTATTGATTTGATATCTAGAGTTTTGTTAAAAAGATGTTTTCTGAAAGGGAAATATATATAGTATGAATCCAAAAGGAATTGCATCAAGCCACAAGCAACAGAAAAACCCAGAGGTCGTAGTAAAGTAGGGAGCTTCACAAGTTTTGCTAAAATCACAAGGATCACCACTGCCATGACCTCAAGTGTAGACCCTGCACCCTTCCAGAGAATCCTCCTTGGCCCAGCCTTGCCCAAGTCACCCAAGTCTGACTCTATCAAGCCTGGCCTGACCTCACTCTTGTCTGTCTCTAGATGCCTGTAACTGTTATTCCTGAGCCTAAGAATTATGGTTTCAAAGTACATTGTGTAGTTCTTTTTATGCCTTTGAAATCTCTCTTCCTTTGAGTGTGCCCACATTTTCTACCACTACCCTCTGAGAAAGTGCTTCTCAATCAAGTCAGGTACACGTACAACTCAGGAGACCCTCAGCTGTCACCACATCTTTGGGACCAGAAAGAACTGCCTAGTGCTTCTAGGATGAATCTCTAGACATAGTTGGTACCTCTTGGCTCACAGATGTGAGACAGCCAGAGACAGCCCTGGGCATAGTCATGGAGAAAGGCATGCTGTCTCATGGCTGTGTTTAGGAAGCCATGCTTTCAGACAGCACCAAAGCGGGACCATGCTTTTGTGTGCAGTGTTAGCAATGCTGGGGGACTGGAGACACTAGGGATGGACAAGCAGGTAGCTCACTAGCTGTCATCAGACCTCACTGGGAGCTCACTGTGCAACTTCATATACACTGCACTAATTACTTTAGTAATCCTCAATCACCACGTGGAGGCAGGTGCTGGTTTTAGAGGGTAGGTCGTGTGGACTATGGAAAACCGTCAGGATCTCAATGAAGGTGTATTTATCAAGCAAGTATTAGGTAATTTTGTCCAGATCTTCCTCCCTCCCCACTCAGCTGAGCCCCTCTCTGTACTTTTCTGTTGCATATTTTACTGATCATGAAGACAACTCCAAGCACACTGGAAATGGTTTTGCTTGGACAAGACTTAACACGTTGGACATGCCAAGTCCTTCTAGAACTACGTAACCTATGGACTGGTGAGATGGCTCAGGGACTAAGATCACTTGCTGCTCTTGCAGAGGATCAGAGTGCAGAGGTTGCCAGCACTGATGGGATGTCTTTGAGCCCCAAGTCCTGGGGACTTAATGCCCTTTACTAGTTTCCATGGACAAGTGCATGCCTATGAATGTACTTGCCGACACATCTTTTTAAATCCTAGAACAGAGAAGCATGGGGTCACCAGATGCGGTGCCCTCAGGAGTTAATAGATATCTTAGGGGACCATGCCTATCACTCCAGAGAGGATTATTGTAAAAAATCAGGACAGGACTAGCAGCTCCCAGTCTGGCTCCCTCACACAGCAGTGTCTCTCCATCCCATCCTTGAGGGCATTCATCATTGTGTGTGCACGCACATATGGGTCAAGACGGGGTTTCTCTGTGTGAACCAGGCTGGCCCCAAAGAGATCCTGCCTCCCACCGTGCTGGAATTAAAAGATGTATATCACTCCACCACCACCCTTGCATTCATTATTTTGTGATGGAGTCAGGGAATTTTCCAGAGCTAGTGCTATGCTAACTGTATTTAAGCTTCCAAAATGGATCTTTTTATAATGTGCTACCTGTCAGGCTTTTTTTTTTTTTTTTTTGTTATAGCTACGAAAAATCAGACAACATGGTAGGAAATCTCTAGGATGGTGTCAGTGCACATTAGGTGTTAAGCTTCCCAATGCCCAAACCAATTACTACAGCTAATATGGTCAGCCTTGTGAGGTGAGGTCACCAGCTGGTGGCACCCATGGAACCCATGGCTGGGGTAACCTGTCAGGGCCTAGCAGGAAGGTGTGTCTTCCAAGGTGATACTGGGAGCAAGTGAATTTTTTCTTTTCTTTCCATCTGACAGAAGGTGAAGAATTTTCTCTTGCCCCTTGCTCACAACCATCATGATGCCCTGCCCTAGGAAGCCATACTACCTGAGACAAAAGAACTCTAAGTAGTAAAACATAAACTCAAGAACAAATATTTTAAATTGATTTCAGAACAGAATTCACCAAAGCTGTCAATTTTTAATATTGGACAATACTTTGAGGCTTTGGTTGTAGGGCACTATAGTTGTAGAACAGTAGCAGACCCACCCAGTTGGTCAGTCACCAGAGGACAAGGGCCAGGATGGCCATAGGTACCAACAGGGTTTTCCAGGGTGGGATTTTGTGCTTAGGTTTTGCAATGTGGTCAGCAGGCACTGTTCTTTAAGATGGACTCCTGTTCCCAATGCTGTTCCAAGTCAATGACAAGGGCAACAGCTTAGAAATGACACCACAGGGTGGACTTTATTTTAAAGCTCACAAGGTGTTCACAATGATCACATGATCCACACGTCTCCCGTGTCACACCTCCACGGGACAGTGCACTGTGTGGTGATAGTTACAGCCCTGCTTCGCATGCTGCTACAGTTCACTAGCTCTGTTGTACTCTTGACTTGGTAATAATGAAAGCAAAATCACTCTACGGACAGACTTAATTTTTGAAAGCCCTTATGCAAATCAGACAGTCTCATTTATAAACAACCACAGCCACACACATGCGGAAATGAAGAGCAAAATGCAAAACAAAACAAAACAAAACAAAAAAACACCCTTGGCAAGAATAACTGCTTCAGAGATTCTCATCCCAGCACACTTGAACAAGCAGTGTAGTTTGTTTCCTCAGAAGACAAACCCACCTCCTCAGTGTATAAGCAGCAATACTGTACAGAGCTCAGTGTGGGTCACAACTCCACAGGAACCTGTCACCAAAGTCATTCTCCTTTAGGGTCAGAGACTACAGACTCAAGCTTTTCCTTTTGTTTTTCCTCATAATACACAAAATTTCTAGACAGTCTTAAAGAAAAAAAGAAAATATAAATAGACTCAGTCTGCTATACAGAATCACATACTATGGCAAACACATTTCATGAATAGGAGGAGGAAGCCAGGAGGAAGTGGAGGAGTCTATCTAGTCCAGGTCCATGTTGACAGAGCCCTTCTCATTAGGGTGGCATTCACCGTTCTGATGCGGAGCTTCAGCACCAAGATTAGTTTTGCCTTCTAAATCTTCTTTCTTGTCAACATTTGGGCCATTTGGAGTTCTCTCAAGTTTAGGTGACTCAATTTTTGGTTTGGGTTGAGTTACGACAGGCTCACAAACATTGTTCAATTCCTAAGAAAACAAGATTAGTCATTAGGGTAACTGAGACCCACTAGTTAATTCACCGACTTCCTCACACACCTGACCCAGTATTTTCTTACCCAATTCCAATCTTCTCATCAAACCTGCATAAATAGATCAGTGACAATCCTAATCAAACTGACTACCTCCTATGGCTTCTCAAGGACTTGCTAGGTAGCTATAGATGCTAATGCACCCCTGCGACAGTAAATACAGGAGTTATGAACTCCACACTGAGAAAAGGACAATGACTCAAGGCTAAGTCACTTCAAGATATCATCTGTATGTGGAACCTGGAACTTAAGTGGCTGAGAAGGCCCGCTTCCCCTTGGTCTTCCTTGTTTGTGTGTACATTTTCAGCCTTTGTTTTCTTCTCAGGCCATCCTGGTCAAATGCTCTTCTGCCTGCTCTCCACAGCACAGCATCCTGACCCTGTCACCCTACCCTACTTTCTTTTTCTCCCAGTGTTGCTGGTCTTTATCCCACACACAGCAGGACAGACTGTGCACTCGATGTCTGTTTCCCTCAAAGGACAAACAACTGCTGGCACACAGAAGGTTCAAGGATACACTGCCAACTAGGACAGATGGAGATGAAACAGCTCTAAATGGCAATACTGAGTAAGGAAGCCAGTGCTGGTCTAGAGGGGGCCAGGATTTCCAGGGGAGGTCCCAGTGTGTCAAGCTGAACTGAGTTCAGTGAGTAGCTGGCACCACACGCACCTTGACCTTCGCTCTGATTTCGTGAGTGCGCACCACAGGGTCCTGATCAAGACTCCGTTTAGCTTGAGCATTCATGACATTATTCATCCACTCCATCACCTCATTAACAGACTTCTCAACCTTCTTCATTTCAGATTCATCAATGTGGTTGTACTTCTCATCCTGGACAGAAAACACACAAGACACTCTAGAGAATATTTATTGATAGCTACATCTACTCAGACTCAATTTCCCTAAGTTCAAATCCACCCTGGTTCCAAACACCAACAGTTCCTCTCTGAGCAAAATGTATTGAGCATAAAGATCCTAGGCCACATGTTGGCTAAGTCAAGGTCACTCCCTGGGATGAGAGCGTCGCTCACCTTGCCTCTGAAGTCCGCTGCAATCTTGGCATAGTGCTGCAGGCGCTGCCCCAGCTCCTCCAAAACTTTCGGTCGTTCCTCAGCTTCTTGAAATCTGACTTTAACAGGAGTGCCCATTTTCTAAAATGGAACAGGTGTTAACAATTGACAAACTTACACTTTAATAAACATCAATGGCTTAACATGCAAGCTGTACCTTTTAGGGGAGAACAGAGCTTACCATCAACTCTTCCAACTTGTCAATATACGCCTGCTTAGCCTGGTCCTCTCCTTCCTCATACAGCCAGTCTTCTGTCTCTGTGAGAAGCCTCAAAAACTTCTCATGTTCCTTTACATAAAGGACAAAGATCAGTGGCAGTCTATTTCAGAGGTTCTTAACCCAAGCAGGCATTTCAGCAGTGACCTCAGGTAACTCTCGAGGAAGACACTGGGTTTCCCCTTCACATTAACTAGAGTCACACGATGACACAACAGATACTGGTATCATGGCTTCTGTCTTACACGACTTTAGCACACCACTTCTGACTCCAATTCGGAACCCAAGAAACCCAGCTCAGGTCGTCTATCACCCAGTGCTTGGGCCATGGAGGAGCAATTGTGTCCTTACTCTCCAAAGCAATCATCTCAATATTGCCATGCACAGGTGGCAACCAAAGCCCAGTACAGCACAACTCAGGGGTCAGCTGGGCTAGAGGGGTCCTAACCCAAGCCTAAGTCACTCTAGTCGGCCTTTTCCCACAGCCGGGCTTCTGGATTTACCCAAAGCTTCAAGTAAGCAAACAAAGGGTGGAGGGGACAGTGCTGCTGAGTGACACTGTAGTGGTGCCACACGGGGACAGTAACAGACAGCTGCTTGACTTATCTGTAGGCCCCCTATGTCACATGCCACAGACTCCAGAGCAGATGTTTCTGGTGTCCTTCTGGATGGTGGCCACTACTGGAGTGACATCACACTCACAGCAGGTGAGCCTCTCTAGGACCTAGCTCACTTTGACTTCACCAGACTCAAGTGAGCACGCGAAGAATGACACTAATTAGTGACACTAATCCCTGGGCTAGCTGCTGGCAGAGCCAAGTATACCTGCTCACATATGAATTTCTCATATGGTCCACACAGCTTGTCCCTGAACTCATACACACACTCCTCCACGGCGTTCTTGGCGTCGTTCCTCTCCTTCTCCAGCTTGTCCTGCATGATCATCTTGCCCTGTCAGGAAGGAGGTTAGTCAGCCTTCAGAGTTCCAAACTACACCTCAGCAAGTGAAGATTACAGAAAAATCAGTTCGCTCTATACCTCATAAAACTTGTTCTTCAGAACCTCACGGTCCTTAGATTTACAAACACATGTAGACGTTGTTTTCTAATAATGCTAGGCCATCCCACATTTCATTACACTCTTACATTTAAATAACAAGGACTTTCTATTAGTTCTAAATTCAGTGTGCTCATCTCAGTAACAGACTGTAAGGCATGCCCGTGTTCTCAAAGGGCAATTCTGTGTGTGGCCTGCTTCCATGAAACCTGTGCAACCAATCACTTCAAAGGAACACAGCACTTCTCAGCCACGCACAACACAACTCCCTTTAAAGTACAAACCTCAGTACCAAACCCAACCAACTCCATTAAATTAAGCAGAAAGATCCATCCTTTTGCCTTTATCTATGTCTGAAATAATTTAAAACTTAACACCTGATAAGGAATTAGTCACTTATCCCTGTGGCATGCAGAAACAATCAAATAGATGTATGTAAAGAAAAGCACTTACCTCTGTCTCAATATACATGTTAAGAAGGTCTCTCCCCAACTGCCACACCAAGTTGGCTTCTACAGGCAGCTCAACGTTTATCACCTTTATTTTAGGTTTTTTAGCTTCTGGAGGCTGATCAACTTTCTTTTCATTTGCCTTGAGGGTTAAGAAAAAGAAAATGTCTCAATGTTTAGAAAACAAAACCCTACCGCATTTACTGATGCTCTCTCTGTATGCAGACTCTCATTCTCATGCTGGAACTGCCTAAGAGCACCTACACCCACCGCCCACCCTGGACCACGGCAGTGACTCAGTGTGTTATCTTTCTGCATCAACTCACCATTATCTTTTCTGGTCACATTAATCTTTACTCTAGTCTGAACTAAATTATCTACTTTTCTAGTCTGGAATCTTACAATAACAACTTTACATAACCTCAGACCATCACTAGAGATGCCAGAATTTATTCAGGTCCCAAATGTCTATCTTAGTCCCTCTCTCCCAGCACGGCGGCCGTTCCAATCAGTGCTAGTGCTCTCAAGTGCATCTCTATAAGGCTTATTATGTGCTACTTATGTGCAGAGGTACCGCCTGCCTTTCAGCCATATCGTTTCTCATTTGGAATTTTGAAGACAGCCACACACAGTTCTCATGCCTGTCACCCTAGCACTCAGAAGTCTGTAGCTATGTATTTGAGGCCAGCCTGGGCCACATAAAGAGTTGAAAGGGTCTTAGGATAGACAGCAAATGGGATGATGTGGCAAATGATAGAGTATCCCCCAATGCAAAAAGCTCTTAAATATGAATTTGTTACCAGCATGTACCTGCCTCATGTAGAAAACTCCAGAGGACGGCATGTGATAGGCCACAGTCAAAAGACAAACAACCAAAAAAACAAACAAACAAAAAAACCACTGCAGAAAAATTGGCTTTAGACTTCACAAGGAGTATAAAAAACATCCTAACCCTATAGTATATGTCATTGTGAATATGACTACAAAAAAACACTCAGACACCAGCAAATATTTTGGATTTCAAGTTATATAAATACAAGGCTACAGAGATATCTCCTGTGGCCTTTAATTTCCCAAACATCGCTGACTTCCCTTCAGATTCTTGTCACACTTCTGCTCCAATTGATACACAGCTGACGAGACTCAGTTGCACAGTGGATTATGATGACAAGGTGTGCAACTCACCCCAGCAGGATTGTCTAGGCTAGTCAAGAAGGAAAGAACTGTGACATCCCACCAATCCCTACCCCTGGGAACCAGAGCTACAAGCTACAGGGACTATGAAAAAAACATGTGCAGTGACTGTGCTAAAGCTACAGACTGCAGTGGACCCTGCAGTCATCCTACAGTGCCAAAGCATCATGTCTTAATGTCCACAACAGAGAAATTTAAACCCACTGCGTACCAAGACACAGGCATGCAACTGATACTGCAGGAACAAAATTCAACCAATCCCTGACCAAACCAACATAAGCACAAAATAGCATTCCAATACAGATGAGAAACCCTCTATGCTGGAGTGACTTCCCCTCACTGTATGAAGGTGTGTCCCTGTATTTTCAATAGTCCCTTGCTGCAGAGGCCAGTGCTAGCAGGATGTTGGTATTGTCATTTCTATGGTCCATCATCAGTTTTCTGTCTGTAAACGCTTGTCCTTCCTCACCAGGCCAGAAGATGAAGGTCAGGCAGCCTAAAGGCAACCTAAGAGATGGAGTGGGTATCGTTTTGCTGCTGATTAGTTCAGACTGGAACATGGCTTTTTGTGTAATAAAGAGCTGACAGCCAAGAGCTGAGGCAAGAAGTAAGGGAGCAGGACTCCTGGGGTTGGGGAGCAGGGGTTGGGGTGTGTGGGGTGGGGTATGTGTGTATGTGGGGTGGAGAGACAGACACACAGGAAAAAGTGGCAGACAGAGAAGGCAGTGGGAGGGAATGGAGCTGTAAGTTAGCAGTGAGGCCCTTGTGGGGACATAGGATGGCCAGCTGAGAGAGATTGCCCCAGCAAAAGGCCAACAGCTTTAAATTATACAGAAGTCTCCATCCATATATTAATTATACCACAAACAGAATCCTCGAAAGCCCGGCAATATTCCAAGAAGTGTTTAAGGGCTAAAACCCAATGTCATTTTCTAGAAAGTTACTAAAATTATCTGCAAAAGTCTGTAGACATTTCACCCTAAATCAAGGGGAATGATGTCAAAATGGGAGGACCTATATTCCAAATAAATACTATCACCTCAACTCTTTTCTAATAAAAAAATAAATAAAAGCAGCTTTCAAAAACCAGTTCATGCTAAGGGCCACAAGATTAATCAGGACAGAGGAAAATAAAACCTGGCAGAAAATCCATTCTGACCTCCACCAGCTGTTCTGTATCTTGCCCAAGTGAGGGTAAGGTATTCTCAGAATTTGACTATAAAGGACAGTTAATCATTTACACACAGTTTGTAGAGACTGACTCTGAAATACAGCATAGGCTGGAAACCAGCTTCTCACTGTCACTGGGCTTTAAAGCCCAGCTTTAAAGGTTTGATTACAATCTGGCATTTTTTCAAGGGACACAATAATTTTATTTAGCTTCCAATACTGGAATGATCACTTGGGAATATAGATATTACCAGACTGTTATAATTAATTCAAAATTGACAGGTTATTTGAAAAAAGGAGAAAAAGTTCACTACACTCTTAAAGTCCAAGTATGAATTCTATTGATCAAGTCTTTAATTAATCTTGCGTACTGGGATACATCTTTCTGCCTCTGAAAATTAGCAGGTACTTCTGTCCTTTTGAACACATCAATCTTTGCTTTTGGCTTGTCTTAGAGTAGCAGTTATTAAGAGAAGCTTTGGGATTTAAAGGAGAGTACTTGTTTCCCTGCTTAAGTCTGAGCACTACTGGTTTTTAGCTGAGTAACACATGTAGAAAATGAACAGAGAAAAGTCCTACAGCCCCATAAAATCACCAGGATCCCTCTCGGAAGCACAGGGTTAAACCATCAACCATCACACACCGCAACACCGTCTAATGCAATGAACTGGAAGAGTCACTCACTTTGTCAGCATCTGGGATTTTGTTTTCTTCTGAGGTAAGTTCAGGTGAAGGGGGAGACTGTGAGGTTTGTTGACCATCAGTTTGTACCTGGGGCTGTGTTCCAGCTTCACTGTTGTCTTGCTGGATATTTTTCTGAAATGAAAGCCCAGGCACAAAGGATGTAGAAAGCAGGTGTACTTGTATGAATTTAAAATAATAGGGCACCAAAGACAGTACTCTCAACTTCTGAAATCTTAATAGGTGGGCAGAAAAGAAAAGGTACCAGATAAAAACAAGTACATGAAACTTTAGACATTTCAAACCTGTAAATAATTTTATAAATGATAGTGTTATAGTTAAGTTATATAAGACACGAGAGCTCCGATAGGTGACAATCCAGAGCTCCCTTGAAGACCCTTCCACCTAGCCCTGAACAGATGCTCACAAGCACAGGACACAGACCACCACTACTACTAGCTAGCCCAGGCTCTTTGCAAAACCAAGTATCTGAACTCCAGCAGCAGCAGCAGCAGCAGCAGCATGTACCTTAGTGGTATCAGAGTTACAGAAAATGAGCACTACTTGGTCATTCCATGGCTTTTCATTCCATGACTCTGCAATCTTACCTCAAAGGACCTCAGCACCAAGAATCAACAGTATCCACTAACAACCCTGCCTAAAAATTTGGCTTAAAGACAAAAGGGAAGGGAAATTACCCCTGAAGGCTCCTTAGTAGGCCCCAGTTCTCAGCAAATGTGCGCGTGCTATCACCTTTCTCCATGCTGGAGAAGGCAGGTTGAATACTCTGCCCACCCCGGAAGACTTCACATTTCTACCCACAGCTTCTAGTCCTAAGCAGACACTGAGAGGCAAGGCATTTCTCATACTGAAGGCTCTAGGCACTCGCCACTCTGTGAATGGTGTCCAGATGAGAACAACCCTAAGGTTCATAAGATGCTAAAGGTCTTTCAGTGTCTGAGACCTGTGGATACCAACACCTTCCCACCAGCACTGCAGTGCCTGCCTCTTGCTGTAAGCCCTTCTCACCTCCTGTGCTAAGAAGTCAGCAGTCACAAGCATTACCGTGAGAGTTCTCTTCCCACCTCCCCAACCCAGAAAGCTGTGCTAATAAAACAAGTCCGGGAATAAACACCAGGGGCCAATTTTGCTGTACATTGAAGACAAAACAAAATCTACTTTCCTATTTCAATGTTTATAGTTGTTTTTAACCAGTCAACATCTGATCTAACATAACATATATCCTTAAGAACACAAAAAGAAAAAAGCAACTTTTTCAACTCAAGTCATACCAGTTTCTTCAAATGGGAATGATCATGCACCTCTCATAATACACAATATTCTCATATCCTGCCATTAAAATTGGAAGGACTAATGATCACATAAAATTCTGATCAGTGTTATGTAACTGAAAAAAAAAATTAACAACAATTACTCTCCTACAGTTCAGAATGAAGTCAATTCTACTTTTGAATGTGACAATCGCTCTAGCAACTTACATCCACATCCGCGCTTTCTGCGGGTCTCTGGTTTGGACATTCCATGTCTGCCTCAACAGAGGACCCATCCTCCTCCTCAGTCGGGACCTTTTCCACCATGGATGCCGTGGAGATGGTGAAAATGCCATGTGTGTTCACACGCACTTTGACTTTCACTTTGGACTTTTCTCCATCTCTCTGTGCGGAAACATTCTGAACAACAAAACGGCCTAGAGCAAAAAGAAACTGCCAGTTTAGAGACGGATTTTTTTCTTTCTATAAAGACAACCAAGAAAATACAAAGCCTAAGAAACCAAATGTGAAGGAAATGTCAGTCCAAAACTGTTTCCCAGCCCCAACCAACTTCGGGTCCCTCGGCAGCACTCAGGAGTCTATTTACAACTCACACCCGACACCCTAACGTGCCATTAAACCTTTCTAAGAAGCACACTCTTGTAGTGACATGAGCTGGGCAGACATCATGGGCAGGTCCTCCTGAAATCAGTCTCCTGCCTCCTCCTTCCCATAACTCCAGGTGGATGAGCACATGGCAGACAAGAAAATCTCTGAGCAAATCTACAGAAGAAACCACGCACATGCTATACTTCCAGTCTTTTAGGGAATACTGATCTTCTGATTGAATAATGAAAAGTGTTCCTGTCTTATTTTAAACAGGGAACATGAGCTGAAGCACCCATCAACTCCTGCCTTGCAGAGTAATGACTAAGAACAATCTGAATGCTGCTATCATCTGGTCTTCTAGAGAAATGCTTCTCAACCTGTGAGCCCAGACCCCCTTGAGGGATGAGGGGTAAACAACCCTTACACAGGGAAAAACAGAGACATTTACAATTATTAACAGTAACAAATTTACAATTTCGAAGTAGCAAAATTATGGTTACAAAGTAGCAAAGAAATAATTTTATCATTGGGGGGCAGAGGGAGTCACCACAACATAACCAACTATACTAAAGGGCTGAAGCATTAGAAGGGTTGAGAACCACAGTTCTAGAATCACTTTTTACAATGAGTGCTTACTGTACCAATAGTTACCCACCACTGAATCATATGCCTCTTGAGGGCTGCTGACAAAACAGGTAAAGTGCTTGCTATCAAGTGTTCAATTCTGAAACTTCTTCCTCCACGGATGCAATTCTACCCAACTCAACCCTGGGACCCATGGTGCAAGCAGAGAACCAACTTCCAAAAGTTGTCCTATGACCTCCATACAGCCACTAACATACAAATAATATTCTGAAAATAGGTACTTTGCTAGGCATGGTGACACATGCCTTTAATAACAACACTCAGGAATATATACCAAGCTCCAGGATATCCAGGACTACATAGATAGGACCTGCCCCACATAAGTATTTTGAAGTAGTGATATTCAAGAATGACATGGATGTAACAGCCTTATATTTAAGGTGCTGCCTGCACATGCATATGCAGAGTTAGATTTAATTCCTAGACCAGTCAAAGATGCTGGATGGCATAGACCTTGGTTCCCTAGTAAATCACTAATTCAGAAGTAACTGTCATTTAAATGGTCCTTAATAGAAAGGACAATTTCTATAAAAGTGGGTCCAGGAAGTCTCATTAGCATGGACTGTGAAGCTGCTCACCTCTGGTCAGTCCTAGCTAGATAACAGAGTCCAACCCAGAAACTCAGTCCACAGTCAACAAGTTCTCCAGCTGTTCTACCACTTCACAGGGCACAAGTGTCTAAAAGCAGTATGCGATAGGCCAGAACACATTAGTCGTCAGGTAAAGGAAACATGGCTGGCCAGACTGGAGTCCTTCAAATGCTTTCCCTGTAAATGAGGTGAGTGAGTGAGGGCAACTCTTAGAGGCCTGGTGGTGTTAGCAGTTTTCCCAGTCTAAAAAATACTAAGTTCCTAAAACTAAAGCGGATGGGACAATGGCACCTGAAGAGAAGTCCCTTCAGAGAGGTCGTAAGTACACAAGGTCTAAGAAGTGCCACCTTGCTGTTGGGAGCCAAGCTTTCAATCTGAAGTAACACCCTGCCAACAACTTATACCTTGGAGGTCTGTGTGGGTGTCTAGTACTCTGCAAATACAGTCTGCAGCACACACAACAGGAGAGCAAGTCTCCAGCTCAGTGTCCAGCAAAGACAAGACTCCTTACCACACTGCTACAGAAAACAACTGTCGGTTTCTACACTGGTAGAACTCCAAAAGCAGATGCACACCACGGACTTGCTTACCGATTTTTGCTTCTGGATATGGAACTCCTTGAGGGTCAGAATAGAAAGCTTCTAGTTCAAAGGGTCCCCTTCTCAAGAAGGTGAGCACTTTGGAGAAAGGAGCCGCGTGGTTCCGACTGAACACCTCGTGAACACTAAGAGGAAGGAAGCTCACAGTTGATAAAGACAAACTCCACCATCTTACTAATTCTACCCCGTCACTCACAATGAACAAGAAAGAAAGGTGGTGAGGATTATGGACACTATCGGCAGCTACATACCCTTCCGTTTCTTCTGAGTCGTGGTTCCAGACCAGAGAGATTGGGAAAGGGACTGCATCGGTCACGGAGAATTCTCTAACTTTAAATGCCGGAGAAAGAATTGCACACTTGAAAAGACAAAGTTTTTAATGGTTAAAAATATCATGAGCCCAAAATTATTTCCATACATCTTTTACTATGACAGACTAGGATGGGCAAATTTAACTGCTTTCAATGTGTCATCTTAACGTTATGCTAATCACTAGCCACAAAAAACAAATCAAGAATCTTGGGCCAGCAATTAGTAACTCCAAGCTTCCTAGCCTGAGAACACAGGTTTTTCCAGCTCTGCCTCCCTGATGGCATTTGCAGTTACAAGCTGACTGTTTATACGCACACTCACAGGAAAGCTCTGCTTTACTGCCTTCCCAAGTCAAAGAACAAAAAAGGGCAAAACTCTATAAACATTTGCATTTTCAACAGAATTTCTAAGTGAAAAGCAGTGGCAAATTCAAAGTCTGGACAGGCCACACCAAACTGACTAAACAAAGCACACAGACCCAAGGAGGGTCAGTGATATCCTTAAAACAGAAGCCAAAACTCAGCACCACCTTTTAGAAACCACGAATTTCCAACACTCTGGGGAGCCAGAGCGAAGGATGCATGTTCTACTATGAAGAAAAAAGAACAAAGCCCTTCCTGTAAAGGACTACCACGGGAAGGGGTTGGTTCCAGCAAATGGGGTCACATGCTGTAAGTGTACCCTATCCCCCCACACTCAAGACAATGTCTTAAAAAAGCCCACTGTTTTGTACAATTAACAAACACTAATGAATCCAAAATCCAGGCTAGGCTTCTCTTCTGCTGTAGTGCCCAAGGCAAGCCTCTGAAGACCATGGCTCACAGGATCCCACATTCCTTGTAAACTGTCAAGTAGATCATCACAGCTCAAACATGGCTGACAGAAACATCAGTCACAGTGATGCAACCTTATTTGACTACGATATCTTAAATGTAAACAGCATTTTCTGTTCACTAACATCTAGATTAAGTGCTTCTGCTTCACCAACTTTCCAGCTTCTACACTGCGTCATTTGAGAAGCAGGTTAAAAATTCATTTGGGAGTGGGCAGACTATCTATTTTTTAAAATCATTTGTTAACTAATACTTTTAACCTACACACACACACCCTCAATCAATTCTTTATGACAAGTGATTAGTACTCTATTCCCTCCTATGATTGAAAGCAATTGTTCCCAACACAACACAGATGGTTTCTGCCCTCTCAGAACCAGGCCTGCTTCTAGCCCTCACATGACACTACCAGCTGGGTGGTCCTTTTCACATTCCACTTCCTGCACCTTCCCAACGTTTAGGATTTATCGAAAAGTAGGTTCCTTTGGAACATAAGCAGGAACAGGGTGCATGTGTATGAACCACCAGGGTGAGTAAGGGACCATGGGAACTCACATACCTGCAGTGCACAACCTCTGGCCACTGCTTCATCTGCATTGAGCGTGGTACTGACATCTTTTCCAAAGAATTTGGCAATTCTTTCTTTCACAGCTGGGATTCTTGTGGCACCTCCAACTATCTCAATGGCACTCACATCTTCAGCCTTGAGTTGAATTTGTTCCATCAGCGAGTGAAGGGGGATCTCTATTTTTTGCAGGAGCTCAGTACATAGTTCTTCAAACTGTGACCTTAGTAAACACAAGGGGCAAGCACATCATGAACCATTACTAGGACAGCCACCTCACGTCAGTAGTACTTTGAAATGCTCCACAAAGGCACTTGCTGTCAAGCCTAATAACCTGAGTGAAGAAAACGGAGTCCTCAGAGTTGGCCCGTGAGTTCCACATGTGCACTATGGTAAGGATGCACACAACGCATTTTTAAAAACGCATTCTTCTCAGAAGCGCCTCTAAGTACTAAGTGATAAACACTAGTGTCTACAGCTATAATCGACGTAGCACATAATCCTGCAGTGTAAGTCAACTGGCCACAAAGAATGTGAGGTTAAATGTTCAACTTTCACCTATTTCACGAGTAGAACTCAAGATACCAATACCTGTTCATCTTTCCAGAGACATCCTTGTCATTCATGAAGCACTCGATGCTCAGTGGCAGGTCTGTGCTGTTAGAACTCATGAGCTTCTTTAACTTCTCACACTCCTGGTGGAGACGAAGGAGGGCTCGGATTTTGGATTTTGCATCTAATTTGTACTTGGTTTTAAACTCAGCACAGAAATGCTCTACAAGCTTCTCATCAAAGTTCTTTCCTCCTAAAAAGGGATCAAAAGCTGTGCCTAGAACCTAAGGTTAAAAAAACAAGAGAGAGGACCAGGTTATTTTCCATCATGTTTTAATTAGAATCTTGGATATTCCAATTCAAAAGGTTAACTAACATGCTCACAACTTCTATTTAAATCCAAGCCAGGATGGATGTAACTAAAGAAATGCCAACCTCTTTAAATCTCTTACTATCTAACGTTAAAGAGAACAGAAAAAGCCCCTCCAGGGTGTGCTACAAGGACACACTATTTTCTATGCAGCGTTTTACAGAACTTATCTCTATTTTGGGCCACTTCGATGTTACCTTCAGTTTTCCTTTGTTAAAAGCACAGGCAGACACTTGGAAAGAGGAGTGCCCCATGTCTACAAACACCACGACTCGAGGTTTCTCGTCTGGATTTGGGAGATCCTGCTTATAAATTCCGTAATTCAAAGCAACTATGAGGAAAGTAAAAGCAAGTTGTCAGCCATTTTCCTGGGAATATCTTCTCACATGTTTTGCATTTTCCAAAGAACCAGTGACTACCCTCTTCTTGACTTTTGGATAACTTTCTATCACTCCACTACTACAAACAAGTCACAAATGGTACCAGCCTCCTCGATACAACACCTAGTTCTAACCACAACCTGCTAAGAGACTACTTATCCATGAACTTAGTCTTTCTCAACTGTAAAAGCACTCTCAGTAAAAGGCACATATATCTAGCGAGCACCAGCAAACACCATTCCTTACCAGCTGTCATGTCATTCATGAGCCGTAAGCAGTTTAAGCCCACAATCTGCGCAGCATCCAGAACAGACCTCCTCTCAGCATCTGTGAAGAAGGACGGGACCTGCAAAGATGAATGTTCACTCTCTAGACACTGCTTCCAACTGCTTCACAAAGAATCTTAATAAATTCCCAACAATAACTGCCAGCCCCAAAACAGAAACTTAGACTTGGTTTCTAGCAATTTCCTTGACTTTCAGAGCTGCCTTTTTGAGAAAATAATAATTAAATAATAATATCAATTCCCAAAGCACTGGTTTTCAACTGAGGGAAGAATTCTTTCACTGTGAAAATCTCAAGAATACCAACCCCTGGTAGTAGAGCAGCCAACTGCCATGGAGAGAGAACTCAGATGACACCAGCCACCCTGTATTTTTAGAAAGCTTCATGGGAGACTCTGCTGCACTGTGTATGTCTGTAGTCAAGGACCTTTGTAGCTTCTACCGAAATTTACCACTCCAGCTTACTTTGAAATGTTCCAAAATATTCAGTTTAAGAGCACCTTGCTAAGGAAAGAGTGTGCGTATATACGGTACTGAGTAAAATAACGGCAAGCTGAAAGCAAACACTGCCTGGCTGGGCTCTACTTACTGAGATGACACAATCTGTCACTGGCTTCTTGAGGTTGTTTTCTGCAGTTTCCTTTAACTTCGTCAGCAACATGGCTGTTATCTGTTCCACACTAAAGAAATGTTCTTCATCCATGTACATGACCTATAATGAGGTGAAAAGTGTTTAAATACTGTACACTTCAGCTAAATGTTAACATGACATTATAATATAACAACTGTTAGTATATACCCTGTTCCAAAAAATTTGTTTGGAAAGAAAGAAAAAAAAGGAATTAAAAAAGAAAGGAAGGAAAAAAAGGAAGAATCTTTGCCGGGCGGTGGTGGCGCACACCTTTAATCCCAGCACTTGGTAGGCAGAGGCAGGCGGATTTCTGAGTTCAAGAGTTCAAGGCTAGCCTGGTCTACAGAGTGAGTTCCAGGACAGCCAGGACTACACAGAGAAACCCTGTCTCAAAAAAGCCAAAAAAAAAAAAAAGAAGAAGAAGAATCTTCCCTAGAGATGAAAAGAGGGAAAGCTAGGGCTGAGTCACCAAGACATGTGTCGACCAGGCAACTGCTCTTAGCTGGATGTCTGCTTCTTGCTTTACTGTTTGGCACATACTTCCAAAGGGCTGTCTGACCATGTCTCAGACAGCATTACTTAGATTTTTAGTACCAAAGCAACCAAGAAACACAGATTAATCTATAGGAATGCAGTATCAGCAGGGCACTTCTCAGGAAACAGCTTATAGTAACTATACATCAAAAGGAGCCAAACAAAAGGGAAAGATCCCAGTGTATCCGATTAATCTGGGTAAAATCCTAAGATGTGAGCACGCCCCTCTCCAGAGAGCTCGGCAGCGGAGGTCAGCTGTATTACCTTTATTCCAACACCTCCATTCTTCATTGGGACTAAATCATAGCTCAGGTTTTCCTTTTCCTTTTGAATGAAGGGGTCATTGAATGCTCTGCCATGAAATCTCTTAAAGCTAGACACCGTATTGTTTGCATGAGTAATTTGCTGCAAAAGAAATGCAAAAGTTAAACTTTTTTCTGATTCCATCACCTCCAGTACCTACAGCAATTACAGACAGTCATTTTTGCAACTCAAACCATCTCCGGGAGACGTATACCTAACTTTCCCTCAGTCCTCGATTTTCCATGAATGGATAGCTCCTACTGTACTTTCTTCTATGGAAATTGCCAGAAGGAAAGGCAATGGTGTCATCAGACTTTGGGGCAGATCTCAAAATCTGCAAGATAAAGGAAAAGACGGCGCGACTGTCTCCAAAGCTCTCAAATGCTCCAGCAACTGTATCGCTGTATCCCATCTTTTCCCCCAAATAAACATGAGCTCAACACCCCAACTACGGTGAGATTTGGAGCACCGTCAGGATGAGGACTTTATGTGTGTCTTCTAGCACTTGAGCCAGGCCAGAAGTAGAGGAAGTGAGGATAACTGCAAGTTTCTAAATGACTTATTTTCTTGGAGAGGGTGGCACACAGATCTTATCATCACTGAACTCACACCCCTCTAACACTGCTGGGCATGCTCAGGAAAGGACGTACTTCAGCAACCTGTTCCCTGGAATGTGGTCGTGTTCTCAGGCACACACAGTAATAAGGGGCATGAAATTCAGGTCAACTAGATGGAAGTATGCCAAGCTGTTCTGAGATGGTGCTCTCTGAATCTACTCTTTGGGCCACAGCTCTAGATTAAAGAAGACCCACTTCAGAGTACATTTCACTCAGAGGTAGGCTCCTCACTAAAATGAAGACTAGAAAGATTACCTTCTGAAGCCATTTAAACTTGGAGGCACCTAGTGACTACTATTCTTTTCTCTTCTACAGCTTGTCAGGATCTAAAGTTCAACAGTGTGGTAGGTAGGCTCATGTACTAAGCTTCTAAAATCAACATAAACTACACAAACGAACTAACAAAAACAACTACGAAGATACGTTGCAGGAAATGGTTCTCTCCCACTACCACTTGGATACAAGGGATGGAACTCTTGTTGTCAGGCTTGACAACAGGTACCTCGACCCACTGAGCACCCAAACCTCACTAGCCTTTGAGAAACTACAAATGGAAAAAAAGAAATCAAATGTCTGTAAATCTAAAAATTTTTAAGCAAAGCATGGCATCATGTGCCTTTGATTCCAGTACTCGGGAGGCAGAGGCACTCAGTCCTCTGGGAAAGGGTTCCAGGCCAGCCAGTGAGACACTCCCTGTACCTACCTACCTACCTACCTACCTACCTTCCATCCATCCATCCATCCATCCATCCATCTATCTATCTATCGAAGGCCAAATACCCAAAAGTAAGGTTGCCACTAAAACCCTAATGAACAGAACCAGAGAAAGGAACAAAGGTGCTTGGATCCCATGGAGGAGGCCAGCAAGAGTGTTGAGAACTGAGTTACAGGCAGCTGTGAGCCACCCAGTAAGTGATAGGAACCAACCCCAAAAGAGTAACACATGCTCTTAATGGCAGAGCCAGCTGAGCCATCAGCTCTCCAGCCCCTAGTTATATTTTTAAACTTAAACTAGATTAAGCTTCAGCATGTCATTCTGCTGTGCTTCTGGGATTCTCCTTTAAGACAGATGACCATACCTGGTTTTTGGCTGCAACTCCAATTGTTCTGTTTTTTGGTCCAAATGATATGACTGACCTAAAAGTAATATAAAACAGACGTCTCACACACATCAAAAAAGCACACGTGGCTGTTTCTAAGCTGACAAGAGGGAAATTCTATCATAAACCAAACACAATCCTACAGTTTACAACGTTCACAAGGTTTTTGAGACTGGCAGGTATTTCTATTTAAAATTCCACTTCTGACAACTCAGTCCAAGCATTAGCCCTGCTCACACCCATGAAGAACCTGCTAGTTTGCTTGTAGCTCCTCTCTCAATACCTGCGGTGCTAATACAGTGTCACCAGGTCACAAAGGATAGGGACCTTGGCATTATGCAAAACCAACAAAAAGTAAACATAACTCTTTACCTGTCATCAGCCCCATACAATCGTAAATGTCACTCTGATACTTATTTCTGTCCTGATGTATCATGTGCTTTAGAATTTTAAAGTTTTTATGTAACCCTAAGAGGTCTATGGTATGCCTGTAGAGTTTAAAGGATACGGATGAGGTAGGTTCCCATCTAGAAGATTCTATGTAAGAAGGTCAAATAAAAACGATCCAGAAACAAAGTTACTGCTGACTGTAGTACAAATGCTGAGGGAAAGGAGAAGTCAAGTCCTCACAGTCACACTGGACCTGCTTTGACAAGATGAAGAGAGACAGCTTTCTCGGCAGAGGAAAGGGGACACACAGAACCAGAACAGAGACAAGATGGAGAGTGTGGAGGAGGCGGTGAGTAAGGCTTTGGATTAGAGAGTAATCCACCGTGCGTTACTAATCCAAATCTAATTTGGGTTCAGTTACTCCTACATGGGTAACTGAGATGAGTAAACTGGCACTATACTGAGGACGTTAAAGTTTGCTGTGACACAAACAGCAGACCTAGAAGCTCTAAGCAGGTACTCAGTGCACCCTAAAGCTAGGGATCTTCAACCAATGGCTGGATCTTGTAAGGTTCAGTTCACAAGCCCTGTGAGTCAGAGCTCAGAGGGACTAGACACTTGTTAAGACTGGATTGTCTCATTTTCCACGTCAATCAATCAGCTGTAATAGGAATCAGTAGCAAACTCCATTTTCAACCGCACAGTTTGACCAAGGGTAATAAAATCCTTCAGTCGGAAATTCTGGTCAACAACACACCGACCCAAATAGCTCTCTCTACTTTCCTTTTTTTTTTTTTTCCTTTCTTTTTAGGCAGAGAAGGAAGAAGCACTTGGCATATAGGAGGGAGGCATGAAAGACTGGCATCCTTCCTACTAATTGCCGAATCACAGACCACCATGGCTTTGTAGAGAAAGACAGAATCAGTATGTGCTTAGAGAGTAAGTTATTAGCAAGGCTTATTTCCTTCTATTCACTCTCATAAATGTTCTAACAAGGTCGGAATGATTTTACCTTCGGGTTCCGTGTTTAACATTTATTATCTTGGACTTTGTACATGGGGAAAAAAGCCCCTACAATGACTGCCTTTAAAAGCAAGCAGCTGTTGTCAGTGAATTCACACGCAGGTCTAATTGCCTCTATGTAATCTTCAGAAACTAACCCCCTCAAAAAGTTGCTTTTTATCATGCTTCCGTTTACCCACCCACGTTGCTGCAGCATATTTAATTCCGAGACAAAAATCCATCTTTCCCACTGAGTTTTTTTGCACAGCAGCGTGTTAGCAACAACAATGTGAAATTTGTACTGCTTCCTCTAAACAGTGTTAAAATAAACAAACTCTGGGTCTGGAAACTCTCATGAACATCTTTCACAATGAGCTTTAAGAAGAACGTTTCCAAATAGCGATTCAGGGCACTAGGGCAACATTAGCAAATCGAGAATAGATGAGAAGCAGAGACGGTGGATTCCTCCACCATAGCGTGTTTCTTTGGTCGCTAACAACAGTCCGCTCGCTCCCTAGGCAAGCAGCAGCGCACAGGCTCTGGAACCTTCTAGGTCATTTGGAGATTCACCATGCGGAGGAAACGGCTCAGCAGCCCAGGCTCCGCGGAGATTCGAGCTGAGGTGGGAGCTGGTGCCAGCTTGGAAAAGCTGAGTGGGAGTCGGGGGTGAGCCTGGAAGACCAGCCGGATCAGGTGGTCGCCGGGTGTCACGGTTCTCTGAAACCCCAGCACCCATCTCCCATGGGAAGCGGCGAGCTCGAGCCCTCCCCGGCCACCCAGGCGTCTACTTACGGGGTGCAGCGGTCGCTGAACTCGTTAGCGATGGTCTCGATGCCCCCGGCCCGCGCCACCGCAATGTAGCAGCTCTGCGAGCCCACGTCTAGCCCAACCACCGACATGGCTGGCCCGGTCTGCCTCCGCCTCGGGTCCGCTGCGTGCTCGTCCTGCTCCCGACAGGCCGGGAAGATGTCTCGGGCTTACCCTGAAAGACTGCGCTCAGTCTTTGCCACCGCTCTCCGCCGTCCACCGCCCGCCGCTCTCACGCAGCCGCCGCTGCTGCCGCTCAGCTACCAATCCAAAAGGGGAGGTCCCAATCGCTCAGCCTTATGTAGACTACTGAGGAGAACTTTCCAGAATCTGCGGCATTTTACTCACCGGCGCCTCCACGTGCCACTTCCGCTTCCTTCTTCTCGAGCCTTCGAGAAAGATTCTACCCAATGGACTGCTGGTCCCCCCGCGGGCGGCCTGAGTTGTCATGGTGACAGGGCAACTGCTGGGGCGCGATTGGTTGAAGCGGACCGAGTTTGCCGGCCTCCATCCCGCCCTCCCCAGCCTGGGGGCAGTTTGCATTCCGGTCGATTCCGGAGATAAATAATGGGTCGGGAACTTCCGTCGCTTAAGAGGTAACCCCGGTCGGCAGTGTCTTGCTCCCGTCGCGGAGGAACTACTGAAAGGACGGAGACAGAACCCACTACTCAGGGACCTCAGGCCTCTCCGGTCAACGATTTGCTGTCAGCAGAGAGCATGCTGGGAAGCGTAGTCTGGCCAGGAGACCCTAGCGCCTTGCATGCCGGGGAACGCAGTCCAGTGGTGAGGCCTCGGTGCTTTGCATGCTGGGATACGTAGTCCAGCCAAATGGTGCATGCCGCGATCCCGCTTTGTCTTAAGCGCTAAGAAAAAGAGGCCCAGCTGATTGCTGCTGATTCGCGCCCTTTCTCTGGTGTATGATTGTTTTATGTTCTGTTCTTGTCTGTTTTTTTCGACAGTTAATGGCTTGCGATTTAGGAACGTCAGTTTAAGCCGCAGATGCAGTTTATATTTTGTAGACATTCATCTGCTGGCAAGATTGTTGCAAAATAAAACACCAGAGGGGTCTTCTTCTTCTTCTACTTATTCTTCTTCTTCTTCTTTTTTTTTTTTTTATGAAAGCGACTTTTGATTACTATGCAATTTGGGAGGCCGCTGGTGGTGTCGCTTTTTTGCATATTTTGGATACTAGTTTAAGCCGACTTTGTTTAACCCTGTCACTCCTAACCATTAATATAAGGTTATGGTTTAATATAATGGTTAATAATATGGTTTAATAAATGGGTGTATGGTTTATTCCTTGTTTAATCTAACCTTTCATTTTCTTTCCTCGGAAAGTAAGCATAGGTTCCATGAAGAGACAGAGAAAGCAGAGGTAGATGCTGCTTGCTCCTGCTTTCAATTCTTATGTAACCTTAAAAACGTAAACTGAGAACCCTGTGTGTACTTTACCTCTACGATATGGAAATATGCACAGTTCAAAGGTGTGCTGCTAAGTAAGTGTGTAATTGAATAAAGAGTTTGGAGCCAAGGTCAAAAAACTGACTCATGAAGTGTAAGGCACTGCCTCTTCCAGCAAGATACGTGTGGTTGGTTAAATGGGAGGTTTATATACAAATTACAGAGTAAGTGGTATTCGTGGTGATTGGTTGGCTTGCCACTTAAGTTGTTTCATCTGCTACATGTAACTGTCCCATTGAAAATGGCAGAAGAATAGAAGCCATCTCAGGGCAGCTGCATTTTAAAATTTGAAATGTTTGCTGTCATTATTTTCATTTTGCATCTCTGAAACCTCCTCCACCCTAGCTTTCTTTTTTAAGTATATGAAAACTTTTTAAAATCAATAGAATCATAGCTATTTTTTTAAACAAAGAGTACCTCTAAATTATTTGATTTACTTCCAACACTTTATATGTTTATATAAACTGCCTAGAGTTGTGGTCAGATTTAGGTCAGGTTCAAATTTTAGTACGCATCATTAATATGTATTACATAAAATACAGCACCCGAATTTGGACTTCAAGGGCTTGTATTCTGCCTGTTCTTATTAAATCGAGGGCTATGCAAACTGATAATTACCAGCCCTTCCCGTGTACTCTCTCATGAAGTTTTGTAATGATCAAAACCTTATACAAAACACTAACCATGTAATTACCATGTAATAGTATTTAATGTCTGTAAAGCTAGGCTAACCTGTAAAATGTCAGTAGCACCCATTCTCGATGGGATTTGAGGGACTGGATGTAAAGACACCTCCTCTGCTAGTGAGCACTCAGTAGATTGTAAGAAGGATTGGTCAAGCTCAATGAGTCAACTGCAGCCTCAACTCCTGCTGCTTGTGGAGGCTGGGATGTGTGGCCATCTTGTCTTCTCTATTTAGCCAGCTCTGTGCTATATACAGAGTGAGTCCACTCACAAGCGGCCATAAGAAGCTCCCTGTTAGCCCTCTGGTAGCCTCATTCCATTTTATTGTGTGCTCGTTAATTTTTATCATGTAATGTCCCATGCCTCTTACGTCACAGTGTTAGAATTTTAGGTGGAAACTAAGCTCGATACAAACATACCCTGCTGGAATGATGCCTCTGTGGTTCAGAACTCTTGCTGCTCTTGCAGAAGACCTAGGTTTCCGTTCCCAGTACCCACATGGCAGCACACAGCCATCTGTAACTCCAGTTCCAGGGGAGCCAGTGCCCTCCTCTGGCTTTCATGGGTACTGCATGCAGTAGTATATCCGTGAGCTTTTCTGTCTGGCTACTTTGTTTCCAGAATAACGACTCTGAGACTATTAAAATGCTTAGGCCATAAACTTGGGCTTGTTCCCTGATTTGCTCGTTATGTATATAACCCGTTTAAACTAGTCTAAGTTCTGCCACGGAGCTACTTACCTCTGGGGTTTATGCGATGATAAATAATAATTCCCAGGCAAAGGCAAATCCCCATTCCTGACTCTTTCCCAAAATCAATCTCTCTCTCTCTCTCTCTCTCTCTCTCTCTCTCTCTCTCTCTCTCTCTCCCTCCCTCCCTCCCTCCCTCTCTCTCTCTCCTTCTCCCTCCCCTACCTTGAATGTCCCACCTTCTAATCCTGCCTCCGCTGATTAGCCATGGGCGTTGTTATTGACAACATATAAGAGAGTCCCTCTACAATACTGCACATATGTAGATGTGGGCAAACCATTCATATACATTTTTAAATTTGTAATTTAAAAACAAACACAACAACAACAACAAACAGCCTCAACAAATACTTTTTCTGGAAATATGGCCCATTGGTAAGCATAGAGACATATGTATTTCTCCCGACTGCTATCCATAACAGTTATTGTATTCTATTTTGTTTTAGAGAGCAAGAAAAGCCCTCGAACTACAAGTAGAGACAGCTCCTAAAGAGCAATAAAGTAAAAATGCACCACAGAAAAGTCCAAACAAAGCTGCTGCGCACAGCTGTCCTATACAGCAGATACAAAAAGCTATAAGCAGTGTCCTTGAAAGAGCGTGGTGGGCAAAGGTAGAGAAACATGAAAAGCGCACAAGGCCTGCAACGTTTGGATGAGTTTAACTGAGCACAGTAGCAGGTCCTGAGGGTAATGGAGAAGCATAAAACCTGGTCTAAATAAAGGCATGTTTGCTATGGTTTCTGCACAGTATCAGTGCTCAATTACCTGAGATTATCCGTTTGGTTTTCTTGTATATTTAAATCTTGTTCTTTAATCGGTTCTGCCAAAATCTACTTTGTCTTTCGGTTATATTATAATGAGCAGTGAAAAAATTGGGATGAATGGGGAAATCGTGGGGAGCAGAGACTTACAAAAAGACAGGCATAAAACTATAGGGCGGTAGGGGTTGCTGAGATGACTCAACTGTGAGAACCACTGTCCTCTGTTCCGGCACCCACGTGACAGCTCATGGCCATTTGTAACTGCAGTTCCAGGGGACCCGATGGCCTCGCTGGCCTCCACAGGTGCTGCACACATGTGGTGTGCAAACAGACATGCAAACACTGAAGCGCATAAACATACATAAAAGCCTTAAAACACTGTTTTAAGTAAGAGACTTTATCACATCTTCTAACAATGAGGACACGGGAATAGTATATTAGAGCTTTCTTTCTCCCTTCTAATTTACAAAAGGACTGTTATCTTTCATAACAAATATGGCTAAAAAAAAAATCAGCACATAGGCAATTGCGCATGCGTGGTGCGCATTCTGCACCACGTGGAAACTAGCACAGGACGTCACTGACTAATACATGATGTCATTACGCATCGGCCTCTTCCCACATCTACTCATCTGTATTTGCATGCGTTTCCCTGCTTGGAAAATGTTTTCTCCCATAGTCTCTTGAGTAGGCCTGGTCCCTCTCACCCTTCAACTGGGCCTGAATCTCATCTCTCTCTGCCTACCCAGGAAACACGTCATCAAACCCAAAGAGGCATCAGCTTTTGCTGTTTCTCTTTGAGAGAAACTACTGCCAGCCCTGGTGCCAAGGGCCAGTCACTTTAGCTGGGCCCAACCAGCATGTCCCACCTCCGTTGGCCATGGTCATTGGTTCAGGGTTGGCATGTGATCCGGTAGTCCAATCAGAGTGGCTCTTGGGTGTAGCATTCTCCATTTCCCTTTGCTCTCCAACCGCCAACCCCTTCTTCCCTCTCCTTCTCTTTCTGGTCCCTGTTGAAGAAGTTTTGAGATAGAAAACCATTACATTTCCCTTACTGTCATTTTGGAAAGGAAAAACGACCATTGCAGAACAATAGATTACAGCTGGAGGCAGGAGCTTAAGTCAGTCATGAGATTACTTCTGGATAAGACATATTTATGAGCTATGCTTTGGGGCTCCCTTTGGAAAGCTTGCCTTGCAAGTCTTAGCCACAGCACCTCCTAATGACAGTCTGTGGGTTACTTCCTCTGCACACATGTGCCACAGACCACAGTGACCCCGGGGTATGTGCCTATGCTCACGGTTTACTTCTCTCCGATCATATGGCTCAGGAGGTCAGTAGCGTATTTTTCGTCTTTCCAGTGCTGCAGAGACGCTAAGTTAGTACCACCGGAATAACTGGATGGCGAAACTGTATTATAAACGTCCAATGAAAAGGAGTATTTATCAGCTTACTTCTAATCCAGTGGTTCTTAATCTGTAGATGGTGAGTGACTCTTTCAGGAGTTAAATGACCTTTTCACAGGGGTCACCTAAGACTATCGGAAAACGCAGATACTCATATTACGATTAATGAAATTAGCAAAATTACAGTAGCAATTAAAATAATTCTGTGGTTGGTGGCAACCACAGCACGAGGAGCTGTATCACAGGGCCACAGCATTAGGAAGGCTGAGAACCACTGCTCTAATCCAAGTGTGCAATGCTTTGTTGTGTGTCTTAAAGGTCTTAGTTCATCCCAGCCTACTACCTGTAGAAAGCCAGTCGTGTGCTCACACTACAGTAACTAAAACTGTCCCTAGATATTGCCAAATGTCCCGAAGGCACATGTGCTCCCGCTGAGGCTCCTTCCCTGTCTAAACAGTTGGATTTAAGACTATGTAGTGCCTGTAGAAAAGAGAGCCTGGCTTGCTTTCTGAACCACAGAGGCTGAGAGACGAGGTGACAAGCCAGACAGTTGCATCCTGCAAAGATCCCACAGGAGGGAGCTCCCACCATGTCTCCTTTGGTCCCAAGATGTTCACTGTTGTGAAGGCGGATATAGCTGTTCCAGGGCAATGGTGTTGGATTCTGCCCTTCGCTTCCTTACTTATGAAATGGTCATTTGAATGCCTGTATGGTTAATGAAAGTTGACTCTTGCCTTCTTGCCCTTTACTTGAAGAGAGAGGAAGTATGGGAGGATATGCTAGCCGCAGGAAGGATTAGCAGTGCCCAGACTTTGATCTAGCCAAGGCATATCAGAATTAACTCGAGCGCGTGCGTGCGTGCGTGCGTGCGTGCGTGCGTGCGTGCGAGTGTGAGATTTGTGAATCCAGAGAGTTCTCTGAGCGGGTACGACCTGTTGGGAGCACAAAACAGGTTAACCAATTCATACTACAGGGGGAGGCAGGATCATTTTTTGCCTTACATAATATTCCGAGTTTTTTGCCCCAAGGGCTAATTTCACACACCAGAAATAGAGGCTCTTTCTTCTGTGCTTTGTTTCGTTGGTGCATATGAGAAAGTGGAGCAGGGGGGAGAGAGCCTGTGCCCAGTCTCTTCTATTCCGAGCTCCATTGGCAGATTCAAAATCCTTGTGCACAGACAGGCACTTTGGGGTTATCTGTCTCAACTAGAAAATGCTCTCCAGAGTTTTGGTGTACCTTTTTTTTAATGGGTTGGATAGATTGTGGGTTAGGGATGGGCTCTGTCTGCTAAGTACAGATGTTTGCAGCCATGTGCAGACGCCTTTGTCTCAGTGGTACATTCTTTGAAGCAACAGTGTGTTGACTTCCGGGACAGAATTAATGATTCACACAGGAAAGTGAGAATGTCAGAATTAAAAGAGAAAGACCTTAGGGTTTTGTTTTTAAAAAGAAAGGCAGACGAGGGCTCCTGCAGCATTGATATGCCTGGAGGCTTGAAGCTTGGGTCTCCATCCTCCAGCAAACAAACCTGAAGAGCTCCTTTGCGTTTCTGTCAGAAGAGGGCAGCTGCTCACACGTTTTGGACCAAAGAAGAGTTGTTGGTCTATTCTCTGAAGGAGTGTGCAGTTTACAAGTGGTGAGGGAGGAAGGGGACAGCGCCTATTGAGCCAGGCAACTCGATCAGTGGGTGACAAGTGCCCCTTCATATCCACAATCTGTCTTTATCAAGCTTGTCTGGATTTTTTTTTTAACCTTATCTGTGGCATGTGAAGCAAAATCCTTCCTCCTGAACACATTGAGGGAGCTCAGTACCTTCATGAAGAGTCACATTTTGGCAGGCAAGGGTGGATGTAATCACAGTCGCTTGTCGAGTGGAACATGGCTAGAATACTGTGAAAACGAGAAATCACACCAGGCAACACAGATCGAAGTTCTATATTTAATTCCACGACCCAAAGGAAAAATTGCACCCGGGGAGTTTCTTGCCAATTTGGAATGGTGAAACACTCTGAAGTAGGTATTTCGGCTGCCTTGTGTGTCAGGAAAAACAAGGTAAAATCGAAAGGAATGAAGCTTTTCAATACATGTGCACCTCCAACTTCCTGGGGAAACGCAGTTACTGGGCCAGGTACAGTGGCTCACGCCTGTAATCCCACACTTGGGTGGTAGAAGCAGGAGGATCAAGAGTTTAAGGTCACCTTCCAGTATGTAGAGAGTTTGAAGCCAGCCTCAGCAGCATGAGGTCCTGTCTGAAACAAACATAAAAGACATGTGCAACCCAGAGAGCACAGTTCAGCCTGAGGTTTTTTGTTTGTTTGTTTTGTTTTTGTTCTTTTGTTTTTTTGTTTTTTGTTTTGTTTTTTCGAGACAGGGTATCTCTGTGTAGCCCTGGCTATCCTGGAACTCACTCTGTAGACCAGGCTGGCCTTGAACTCAAAAATCTGCCTGCCTCTGCCTCCTAAGTGCTGGGATTAAAGGTGGTCGCCACCACTGCCCGGCCAGCGTGAGTTTTTAATACATAAGAATATGATGCACGGGGCAGCTCTAAGTGCTGGTGGTGTTGATAGTGAGGTTGCTTTTAAGAATGCAGAATTGAGGGATGTGAGCTGGCTCGTTTGCTGTTCTTACAGAGGACCTGGGTTCATTTGGTTCCGAGCATCCAGGACTTCTGGCATGTACAGCAAGCACTGTACCAACCAAACTACATTCCCGATTCCACATTTGTCCTTGAAGAGACTCGCATCATCCTAGGGGCAGAGTACTGTGTTTGTTGCAGGGAAGGGGAATGAGGGGTGCAGGCAGGGATGGTGAGGAGGGGGACCATGATGGAATAGAGGTGTCCGTTTGGTGGGGAAGGAAGTGAGCGGAACAGAAGTAGGGACAGCCTTCTAGGTCTCACCGTGGCAAGTTCCTCCGGTTAGCCTCCACCTCCCATAGCCTCTACAACCTTCCCAAACAGCCTGTGGAGGGGCAGTCCATATTCAAACCCCAACACTATGTGTCTCCATGAGGTTAATCATAACAAAATCAATGCAGTCAAATTCTTATGACTTCCAGTTCATCTGTATAGCTTGTATAATGAAACTGCCCATTAACCTTCAATGTTCAGTGTGTTTTTCCCATAAACTGTATTTTTTCAGTAATCAAAATTACTGAGAATACACACCCACACCCACAAGAAAGAGGTGAGTGTATGAGATGCTCAGTGGGTAAAGCACTTACTAACCTTAGCTTTGCTTTTTTGGTTTACTCTTTTGAGTCAAGAGTCTCTCTCTCTCTCTCTCTCTCTCTCTCTCTCTCTCTCTCTCTCTCT
>NW_021604781.1:3153839-3160582 GCF_004785775.1 Grammomys surdaster
TCTCTCTCTCTCTCTCTCTCTCTCTCTCTCTCTCTCTCTCTCTCTCTCTTTCTCTCTCTGTAGAGCAGGCTAGTCTCACACTCACTATGTAGCCCAGCGGGGCCCTGAACTTGCTGTTGCCCATCTGCCTCAGCCTTCTGACTTCCATTCCACCTGGCAAGACCTTGTCCTTATGGCAGGAGCACCATGATGGAGGGCTGCCTTAGATGGCTTTCTATTTCTGTGTTGAACACTACGACCAAAAGTAACTTGGGGAGATGTCTTAGTCAGGGTTTTCTATTCCTAAAGCATCATGACCAAGAAGGAAGTCAGGGAGGAAAGGGTTTATTCAGCTTACACTTTCACATTGCTGTTCATCACCAAAGGAAATCAGGACAGGAACTCATACAGGGCAGGAACTTGGAGGCAGGACCTGATGCAGAGGCCATGGAGGGGTGCTGCTTACTGGTTTGCTCAGCTTGCTTTCATACAGAACCCAGGACTACCAGCCCAGAGATGGCACCACCCATAAAGGGCACTTCCCCCGCCCCATCACTAATTGAGAAAATGCCTTACGCTGGGTATCATGGAGGCGTTTCCTCAGGGGAGTCTCCTTTCTCTGTGATAACTACAGCTTGTGTCAAGTTGACACAGGAAACGAGTCAGTACAGGAGGACAGGGTTTATTCATCTTACAGGTTACAGTTCATCATAACGGTAAGTCAGGGCAGAAATTCAAGGTGAGGACCCAGGGGCAGGAACTGAAGCAGAGGCCATGGTGGAACATTGCTTACTGGCCTGCTCTCTCACTCAGCTAATTTCTGATATATCCCACATCATGTGGCCTAGGATGGTGCTGTCCACAGAGAGCTGGGGGCTCCTACATCAATTATCAATAAAGAAAATGCCCACCTACCTGCCAGGCAGGCTAATCTGATAGAGGAAATTCCTCAGATGAGACTCTTCCAGATGAGTCTAGCTTGTCTCAAGTTGAGAAAACAAAATAAAACCCTGACCATACAAGAGCCTCCATCCTTACTCCCAGGAAGCAGAGGGAACCAGTTCTTAGAACTGCCCAAAGCTCATGGGCCTGGCTTGCACATTTGGTGATACAATTACAATCACTAAAGATGATGGCTTGAGCTCTGTTGGGACAACTAGGTGTCTATCTGGGGAGCTACAACATCTTTGGGGAAAATTACTCAATTTCTGGGAATTTCAATTTGGAAAATGTTGATAAGGAACTTTCCCTCACTGAGGTGTTAGATCGTCAATTATAAAGTAACATAAATACCTGCCTTTAAAAGGGGACACGAGGAATAACAGTTAGTGGGTTTGAATGCTTTGTTTACCAAGCTCTTGTTACCCAAGTTGTAAGAGGAAACTTTGAAGCAATTGGCTTGTTTTCATATTGTACAATATGTTGCCCAAATAGCAAGATTGCTCTTTAAAAAAAAAAAAAGGATTTATTCTTTATATATGTGAGTACTGTCACTGTTGCTGTCTTCAGACACACCAGAAGATAGCATCAATCCCATTACAGATCCCATATGGTTGCTGGGAATTGAACTCAGGACCTCTGGAAGAGCAGTCAATGCTCTTAACCGCTGAGCCATCCCTCTAGCCTGCAAGATTGCTCTTACATAGTGAAAATTTCACTAATTTCAAAATGGCAGATCTGGGGATGGTAAGATGGTTCAGTGGTTAAGAGCACTGGCTGCTCTTGCAGAAGACCTGGGTTTGGTTCCCAGCACCCGCACGATGCCTCACAACTGTCTGTATGTCCTCTACTGGCCTTTGTGGGCACCATATGCTTGTGGTGCACAGACATACCCTCAGGCACATGCACAGACACATACAATTCAATCTTTTAAAAATCTTGTCAGTAGAAATATCTTTGCAGATAATTACAAATATTTTTAGAATCTAAAATTTTCTTTCCCACAAGATTACTAGAACATTCTGCGTAAGTCAGGTCTTAACTGTGTAACCTGGAGAGGGTTAACTTTACTCTCTGCCTTTGTCTCAGGAGCATTACTCTTATGGCCCCATTTTGTTTCTTTCTTCCTCTGAAGATTTATTATGTATATGGTGTTCTGCCTGCATGTATGCCTGCAGACCAGAAGAGGGCATCAGATCCCATTACAGATGGTTGTGAGCCATCCTGTGGTTCCCGGGAATTGAACTCAGGACTTCTGGAAGAACAGTCAGTGCTGTCAACCTCTGAGCCATCTCTCTAGCCCTTATGGCCCCATTTTCAACATTGTCTTAAAGTGCATTATGTATGTGCACTCGTGGATGGATGAGCTACCCTAACATCATAAACTTTCCCAAAAGACTGTCATGGTATCATACATGAATGAGCCAGGCACCCATCTCTGACCACCCAGCTTATCCATTCATGCCTTCCCACAACAAATGCCCGTGGAATGCCTCCTGTGAACCCCCATTATGAAAAAGGGATGCAGTTGTTTCTGAGATAATAATCGTCAACAACAAAAATAGCAGGCCTGCTGAGGTGAGAAACAGAAAACTGTCACTGGGCCGTGGTGGCTCATGCCTTTAATTCCAGCACTTGGGAGGCAGAGGCAGGCGGATTTCTGAGTTCGAGGTCAGCCTGGTCTACAGAGTGAGCTCCAGGACAGCCAAGGCTCCACAGAGAAACCCTGTCTTGAAAAACCAAAAAAAAAAAAAAAGAAAAAAAAAAGAAAACTGTCATGTGTGACTTTGGGGTATGACACAAAACTGCAGACTTGCTCCCCTGCATGCTAAGTCAATGAGGAAAACTACACTGAGATGCCACCGAAGCCCATGGCCTGGGGACTAGAGAGAGCCCAATTTAACTCTTGACGGTGTCTGGGTGTCTGAACACCTCCATCATTTTCAACTCTAAAGGGTCTTCCCTCATCTGCTCACCAGACACGACGTCCACTTCATACTCAGTACACATCATTGTCATTTACTTAGGCTCTTAAAAAAAAAAATCTTATCCCAGCGCTCTAAGGCCTGTAGGCAGGAGATTGTCTCTGAGTGTTTAAAGACATGTAGAAGTTTGGAGGACCACTCTTGCATGGGCAGTAAATCCCTGGGAAATAATCATGATAGAGAGAAGGAATATGGACAAGCGTTTGCTTTAAACCTCTCCTGAAAAAAATTATACAATGAAGATGTCTATCAGCTTGTAATTGCTTTTGTTTGTTTGTTTCTTTGTTTCTAATTAGTTCTTCCTCAGGGTAATCACAAGAAGCTGGTCTGCATGTTGGAGTCTGGGCTGGTGTCTAGCCCAGCTGGCTAGCCCAACCTTGTTGTCATGCCAACATGGTGCTTTTTGTCCAACTGTTTCTGCAGAAGGGCAATCCACTGCCCTCTACTTCAAGCCACTTGTCATACATCTGACCCAAACCCAAGGACCAAACCAAAGCAAGAAGGATGAGCTTTGGTTTTGATGAAGGCCCCAATCATAAATGAGAATGCCACCTGACCTGCAAAATAAATTCCTGTCAAAGCACTTATGAGGCACGAATAAACTCGACTCCATTTGAACTAGAGCACAGGAGGGTAAATAAATCGTGGAAATGAGCGTCCTTATGCAGAGAGTCGGAATCCCGGAGACGTGAATTTATTTTCTTTGCCACTCAGGGGAGCCAGAGACTCATGAACATCACACTCAAGCTGCCAAAGAGGCAGAGAAACAGTGTTTCTCTTTGGACTTAGTCACTGGCGACAAAAACCCAAGCAAACAAAGAAACAGAATGAAGCAAAACGCAACAATAACAACCACAGCAAAAACCCCAATAACAATAGGGAAGGAAAGGCATTAATTCTTATGCCCAGAGCTTGGAGGGAACATGTGGTTAGTTACAGCCTTGTCTACCCAGGGGCTCAGGGCTTGCTCAGTCTCTCTCTGTGTCCATTTCTTGGCTGAGGTATACTCTGCTGGTTTCGTTCCCCGGAGCTCCAGAGTGACACTATTTTTTACAGCCTTGAAGATAGGAGCAAGCATGTGTCACCTGCCTCCCCTCATGTCACAGGGACACTTGGCCCATGCAGGTGTAGGAGTGTGAACCCCAGAGGACCTTGGGACCCCTGCCAAATGGTTTGGAATGGTGCCACAGGCATTTAAAAAAGAAAAAAAAAGTAAAGCTCTGGGTTTCTGACTAGGTGGAAGCGATAGCATCTCAGTCCACTGCTGGGTACTGAGCCTGTGTTTTCAGATAACCTCTCAAGAGCCCTCATAGATAGATGCCTTCCATCGAAAAGGCTAGGCTGATTGCATGGCAGGTTTCAAATTAGCTGTTAAGGAGACTAGGCCTAAAAACCCAGGCTTCAGACAGCTAGTCAGAAACTGCCCCACCACCTGGCCTGAAACAAAGACAATGGGTCAGGAGTTTCTAGCCAACCCCCGCGCCCCAGTAATGGAATGTCCTTAGAGGTAGAGTAAGACAAAGCCCACCCGCCCCGGGATTCCCCTAAGGTGCTTTAAATTGGGCCTGCGAGCTCACTTCAGGGTCTCACCATCTTGGTAATGGTAGACACTAGCATGCTGGACTTCTGCTGAATAAGACACTCTTTGGGTTTACATACATAGAAATACACGGAGATGGGAGGGAGACAAACAAATATATATATATATATATATATATATATATATGATGTTTAGGTTCTGTTTGGGCAGAGACTAGTGGCTGATACTCTCGGCAACTTGTGGAACTGAGATAGGACAAAGCTTCATGAGTCTGGGTGGGGTCTCACGAAAAACAAACGGTACTTCACCCTGGAGACAGCCCTGTTTGAAGGCTGTTTTCACAAGATAAGTCCAGTCCCAGGAGGCTCATTGTCCACTGGGGGCTTTTGTCTTGTTACTCAGTCTCCCTGTTAATGAGACCAAACTACTAATCCTGGTGTGGGGACAGGGACCTAACACAGATGGCTGAGCAGGAAGCAGGGGTGGAAAAGCTGGACCAGGCTGGAGAAAGGTATTCATTGTTCTTAAGCATTTGATTTTAAGCTGTGAGCCAAAGGGCTCTGGAAAACGAGGGATTGTAACAAGAAAGGTGGTGCCCCAGTTTCTCCTTGAATGGAGGAGAATGTTCCAGAATGTGCAGTGGGAAAGGAGATAACAGGAGCCAGTGTGACCTGGACACAGATGAAAGCTGCAGCCAGAGGAACCCTGGCCTCGCCCATAAAAATGTAATCAGTCTCTGACTTGACTCTTGTTCTTGTAGGCTCATAGGCTGGCTCCATGGTAATTGCTTTTATGCTATTTGTATGCCTTGGCTTTCTTTTGATTTTATTTAAGAGTTTTGAAATATACACTGCTTCAGTCATCATTAAAAAAATAAAAAGAAAAATAAGACAAAGAAAAGGGTGTTGAATGACCTTTATAAATTGTATAGAGTTAATGGCTTTTAGATGGCACCAAGCACCCACCCCCGCCCTCTCCACCTCGGTCTGGCCTTGGCATAGCCCTCTCTGTTAGTTTCCATGGAGAGCGAAGTCGGTCAATAGTTCCCTGTTTTATGAGAACTGTGGCTTCGGATTGCAGTACGGATGTCTCGTAAGGCGGTCAAGGGGTCCTACAGAGGTTAGCGGAAGACCTTGAGGGGCTCCTTTCCCCTGCTTTATCACTCCCCTGTCTGCGGTGCATGGCCATGGAGTGTCCAGCAAGTGCCTGCTAAGTGGCAGACATTGTTCTGTGCACTGGCTCTTGAGTGGTAAACAGTGCAGACAAAGACGTTTGCCCTTGTGAATATTACAGAAAAATGAAGGAACAGCTTACAATAAGTGCCATGCAGAAACTAAAGTGGAATGGTGTGTGTGTGTGTGTGTGTGTGTGTGTGTGTGTGTGAGAGAGAGAGAGAGAGAGAGAGAGAGAGAGAGAGAGAGAGAGAGAGAGAGAGGGAGAGAGAGAGCACTATGTGCACTCCTGCTTGGAATAAGGAGGTGCCCCGTGAGCAGCGGGCGGAAGGGAGTGACATTCTGCTTTCTGGAGAAAGTCTCAGCAGTAGGGAAGCACTCAGAGCCCTGATTGACATGTTTTCCATGTTTCCTACTCTACTCTGGACAGAGAGGCAACTGCAGCAGTGATAGACAGTGTACTCGAACCAATTTAAACTTTTAGCTTACGAATGAATGAGACCCAGACTGTGGTTATTTTATTTGGCTTTGACAATTACTCAGAAGGGGGTAACCCCTAGTTTGCTTTTCTAACTGCTGGCCTGGCTACTTCCCCAGTGGTGCACCCAGAATGAAATACTTGCTGTTTCTCCTGGCCATGTGCTTATGGTCCATCCCCTCTCATGGAGGTTTCCTCCCCCTCCTCCTCCCTCGCCTCCCCCCTCCTCTTCTTCCTCCTCCTTCTCCTCCTCCTTTTCCTTCCTGCCCCCTCTCTGTCTTTGTCTATCTGTCTTTGTCTCTCTCTCTCATCCTTCTTCTTCTCTTCTTTCCTCCTCTTTTTTTTCACTGCAATCCCCAACCAGGTAACTCCAAAGCCCCCTACCTGTTAAACCTCCCCTCCCCCCAGTAATTGTCTGTAGCCATTTTTATTTAACCAATAGTTTTTTTTGTTTTGTTTTGTTTTTGTTTTGTTTTTTCAAGACAGGGTTTCTCTGTATAGACCAAGGTGTCCTGGAACTCAGAAATCCAACTGCCTCTGCTTCCCAAGTGCTGGGATTAAAAGTGTGCACCACCGGGCTGCAGAGATGGCTCAGCGGTTAGGAGCACTGACTGCTCTTCCAGAGGTCCTGAGTTCAAATCCCAGCAACC
>NW_021604781.1:3160982-3210230 GCF_004785775.1 Grammomys surdaster
CCAAACTGCAACAAGGTGACAGGTTAGCCAGGCACTTAGTGTCATCTAAGGCCATTGGAGGCCTGAAAGACCCCACTGTAAGTTATTTTATTTGCCCGAGAGCAAAGCATCAAAACATTGAAGGCTCCTGAACAGAAACATGACATGACGTGATTCTCAAAGGCTCCGATGCTGCATGAAGTCCTTTTTTGTTTTGATACAGTGTCTCTCTATTTATAGCTGACTGATCTAGAACTCACTATGTAGACCAGGCTGGGCTGAAGAGCTTTGCCTGCCTCTGCCTCTCAGTGCTAGGATTAAAGGTATAGACTGCCTATGTGGACCCGACTTGCATAAATAAAGTCTTGAGGAGTACTGGCTGATAGAAACATAGTTTGAGGGCTAGGAAGGCAGCCCATTCAGTTGAGGGCTTGCTGTACAAGCATTGAGGGCTCACGTTCAAATACCCAGCACCCACATAAAAACCAGGTGCAGTGGCCCATGCAGGAGGACCCCTGGGGCTTGCTGGAGATGAAGATCAAATCAATGAGCCTTAGGTTCCTGAGAGACCTTGTCTCAAAAGATGAGTTGGGGAGCAATGGAGGAAGACATCTGCTGCTTACACTGACCTCCACACATACCCACGCACACATCTTAGTTACTGTTCTACTGCTGTGCTAAGACACCAGGACCAAGGCAACTTATAGAAGAAACAGTTTGTTGAGGACCTATAGTTTCAGAGGGTTAGAGTTCATGAGCATCACGGCAGGGAGCATGGTGGCCGGCAGAAGAGCTTACATTTGATCCAGGAGCAGGAGCCAGGGACCGTTGGGAGGGGCGTGTGTGGAGACAGAATCTAACTAAGAATGATGTGGGCTTTGAAACGCAAGCCTGCCCCTGTTACACGCTTCCTGTAACAAGGCACGTTTCCTAATCTTTCTCAAATGTTTCCACCAACTGAGAACCAAGTATTCAAAAATACGAATCTGTTGGAGCCATTCTCATTCAAACCAACACATGCACAATTAGCCACACACACACACAATTAACACACACACACACGCATACACGCAATGAGTCACAAATATGAATCGTGCATATCACTTAAAGTTTTTTCTAAGGCTGGGTATGATGGCACATGCCTTTAATTCCATCACTTGGAAAGCAGAGGCTGGTAAATCTCTGTGAGTTCAAGATCAGCCTGGTCTACAGAGTGAGCTTCAGGCCAGCCAAGGCTATGCTGTCTCAAAAAATGAAACAACATATAAAACATGTAAACGAACCCCCTGCAAAGCTCCGTTTTTATTAGCTAAAGGGAAAATTAAATGTAAGAATAAGTATATTTGAGTTAATACATCTAAGTTGTTAACAGCTCAAAGCAATATAGGTTATTCTATTGAGAGTTTGTGTATCATTCTAAATATTGACATCATTGAAACCTGCGCATTCTTGTCTTGTAGAGTATTGTAAGTGTCTTGGGTGGCTTATGTATAGTACAGGTCCACACTGTAAGGGGCCAGGGTGGAAATGAGGTCATCAGAAAGAATGTTCGCAGAAGCATTTGGGATGACACAGAGAGGCAAGGGTAGGATCAGAGGCAGTGTGGGGTGGGCTGGCCCAGAATCACCCCAGACGCCAGGAGGAGCAGAACACTCAGCAGGTTCCACAGGGCAGCTTCCTGGAAGGAAGTAATCTTGGTGCAGACCACTTGCTAGTTTAGCTAGTGCTTAAAACTGTCCTCATCACATCCCCACCCTGTGCCCAGAAAGCTTACCCAGCATGCAGGAGTCTTTCTAAGCATCCTAGAGGTTTCCCCAGAGTCTAGGAGCCTCCCCAGAACCCTGGGGCCTCCCAACATTGGATAGACTAGACCAGCACCCTTGGAGGTTCCGGAGGCACATCAGAGGTTACGTAAGCACCCAGAAGCCTCCTCCACCTCTCCACCCCAAATTCTTATGCAAAATGTGGCTACCCTTATCATCGTTCTTACACATAGCATCCTCCGCATCCTCCAGTGTGGGTCTGAGGGAGCCCTCTCTGTTCCTGGAGCTCAGAGTCTTCTCTGTCTGTTCTTAGCTTGGTAATGCAATGCAATGTGTTCTGCCAGTAGAAAAACTCAATGCTCTTTTTCCTTTGTCTTCCAGGGGGAAATTAAAGATGAATCCCAAATGCCCTTTGTTGACGTTTGGTCTATTGCTATGTAGTGTAATGCTAAATTCTATACCTGAAGGTCTAGGCCTACAAATGACTTCTCAGGTTTATAAGCTTTTGTTGTGCAAATCTTGTTGCTTGATTTAAAACTATTCGTTAAACAAAATTGGCTACAGCCAGTTACTGGAGGGATTAGAAGTAGGTGTGTTAGGAGTGACCTGGTGGGAGGAAAGACAGAAAGGAAGGAGGAAGAGGAAGAGGAGAAAGAGGAGGAAGAGGAAGAAGAAAAAGAAGAGGAAGAGGAAGAGGAGGAGGAAGAAGAGGAGGAGGAAGAAGAGGAGGAGGAGGAAGAGGAGGAGGAAGAAGAGGAAAAGGAGGAGAAGCTAGGCCTGCAGTCAGAAGAGTAGATTATGGCCAGGCCGTGGTGGCACACGCCTTTAATCCCAGCACTTGGGAGGCAGAGGCAGGCGGATTTCTGAGTTCAAGGCCAGCCTGGTCTACAGAGTGAGTTCCAGGACAGCCAGGGCTGCACAGAGAAACCCTGTCTCAAAACAAACAAACAAAAAAAGAAGAAGAAGAAGACGAGTAGATTATTGGTTACCCCCAGTAATTGTCAAAGCCAAATAAAATAACCATAGTCTGAGTATCATATATTTGTAAGTTAGTTGGGAATAAGTTTAAATTGTTCATGCTACAGTGCTTTAAAAGAATGCAGTGGGACCCTAGGGCCTTAGACATTTCTGCCTTCATAGACATGCCCTTCCACTACACAAATAATAACAGTAAATATTAAAAAAATACACATTTCCAGAGGTATGTACTGTGTTGGCAAAATGATGAATATACTAATAACATTTAAGCATTTTCCTCAATGAAGTTTCCCCCTGATTTTAAGGGGATAGAAAAGCCCCTAAAAAGTACTGTGAGCCCCAAACATTGTTGGGTTTCATGGGGAATTTGGCTCTCACCCCACCACACAATTACACTCTCTACCCTTTCTGGGTTTTTCCTCTCCAATAATCAGTAAGATGGTCTCCCAAAGCCCTTCTGACTTAGATGTGTCTCCACAGGCCTCTAAGAAATGACATTCATTAGAATACTAAATGTCATACTCTACGGTAAGCCTCGTGTCACCAGTAATGTCTTTCAAAGCCCAACTAAGTGGGTCTGGCAAGTTTATACAGAGGATAGCAGGTGTGGTGGTTTGAATGAGAAATGTCCTCCAGATGCTCAGGTTCTTGGATGTTTTGTCTCCAGCTGGTGATACTGTTTGGGAAGTGGCCCCGTCGAAGGAAGTATGTCACTAGCAATGGGCTTTGAGTATTTATAGCTTCGCCCCACTTCCATTTGGCTCAATACTTCGTGCTTGTAGCTGAAGGTGCTCTCTCGGTTTCTTCTTTCAGCTGCCCGCTGCCGAGAGTCTCTCCAGTAATTATGGAGCCTCCCTTGGAAATCAAACCCAAAGAACACTTCTTTCAGTATGTTTCCTTGGCATTATACCACAGCAATAGAAAAGTAACTACTTTGCATTGATATATAAAATTTTGATAATTGTGGATCCTTTCATGAGTTTCTTTCCTTTTCTCCCTGAGTGTAACACAGTCTGGGAAGAGCAGTGTGAGATGCCTGGTTTGTTCTGGATCCTTTAATTCCTTGGATATCTGCCCCTTCCCTCTACATAACTCTTTGAAAACCTATGGACTTTGGAAAACTCTACTGTGAATTGACGAACCTAGGAGAGTGTTTCCTTTTAAACTTGTGCATAACCATGTGACCTGTTTTCAACAGCACAAAACGAGAGTGGAAGTGTCCTGTGTTACTTCATGGCGAAAGTCTTGGAGACAGTGTGTATGCCATTTGCTGTAGTCTTTCCCAGCTGTGAGTCTGTGAGGTTACTGGGAGTATAGACAGGGGCTTGTCTATAAGGATGTCAGAACAGCGCCTCCTGCTGGCCTGGAGGGAAAATTACAGTGAGCAAAATGCTTGCTTGCTTTCTCCCCTCCCTCTCCCTGCCCCTCCTCCTCCCCTGCTCTCCTCCTACCCTCATCTTCCCACATTTTAAGGGTGATAGGATAAAGGGGCCTTACCTACTGGAACATGTGTACCAGGTTCAGGCACCTCTCTTGTTTCCCTTTCCCAAGTTCTTGGTGATCAAAATGAGACATAGGCTGTAACAGCATGGATGAGTCTGACTGTAACATTAGCCACTCACGGTAGGAAGATACAACCCCTACCCCCACCCCCCAACCCCAGCTGTAGTTTGAATGTGTCCCCTAAGAGTTCATATCTGGGAAACAAAGTCCCTGCTATAGTTTGAATGTGAAGTGGCCTCCGTAGAACGTGTGGTCCCCAGCTCCTGGTGCATTTTGACGGGTTATAGGTGGTATTGTAGCCAGCAGCCATGAGTCACTGGGAGCAGGTCCTGATGGTGATATCTCCTGCGGATCCCAAACAAGCTGTTTGCTACTTCCTGATCTGTAAGGATGTGTAAAGATCCATGTCTTAGGAAGGGTTTCTGAGGCTGTGATAAGACACTACAACCGAAAGCTCCCTGGGTAGGAAGCTCACGTCAGCTGCCAGCTCTCAATCCACACTCCCTGAGGGAAGTTAGGACCAGGAGGCAGGAGCTGAAGCAGCATCCACGAGGAATGCTGCTCGCTGGCTTGCTCCTCACTTGTTCATTCTATGAGTACACAACTCAGAAAGGCGAGCCTCTCACATCCGTCTCAAATCAAGGAAATGCCCTACAGACTTGCCTACGGGCGATCTGGATGAAGGCATTTTCTCAGTTGAGGTTCCTCTCCCCAGATAACTTTAGCTGGTGTCAAGTTGACAAACCAACCAGGACAGCAAGCATATCACAAGCTTGTTCCACGGTGACAGAGCATCTCCAACTACTTCGGCCACCACATCTTCCCTGCCGTGATGGATGGTACCCTGTGGCCTGTGAGCACAAATGAGCTTCTCTTACCTTGTTAGGCATTTTGTCACAGCGACAAGAGAAAGAGCCAATACAGACCTCAGATTCATAGACTAATGGTACCAGGATAAAAAGAAGTGATGAAAGCAACAGCCCCAGAATCACATCAGTAGATATTCTTAGGAAAAGACTACAGGAGCTAGGGAGATGGCTCAGTGGGTAGAGCTCTTGCCACACAAGCACGAGAACCTGAATTTCGATCTCCAGAACTAGTGTAAATAGGAAGATGTGGCTGTGCACACAGATAATCTCAGCACGACTATAGAGAGATGGGGGCACCGACAGAGACTCCCCAGAGGCTCACTGGCCAGTTAGCCTTGCACACGTGCAACAGTGAGCAAGAGACCCCGCTGCAAGCAAGGTGGGAAGTACGGACCAAGAGCAGAGGTTGTCCTCTGAGCTCCACACACTCACTACAACACAGACGTGCCTACACTCGACACATGTGCACAAAGCTCTGGATCTGAGCTCATCCCCAGCAGTGAAAACAAGAAAACTAAACACAGGAGAAAGAGTCTCGGGATAGCATGATCGATCTGTCTTGCCATGTGACACCCTCTGCCATGGTAAGATGAAGCGGCGAGAAGAGCTTGTTACATGCTGTTGTCACACTCTTGGATGCCCAACTTACAGAAATTCAAACCAAACACGTCTAGATTAAAAAGAAGAAGGAGGAGGAGGAGGAAGAGGAGTAGGAGAAGGAAAAGGAGAAGGAGAAGGAGAAGGAGGAGAAGGAGAAGGAGAAGGAGAAGGAGGAGAAGAAGGGGCTGGTGAGATGGCTCAGTGGTTAAGAGCACTGGTTGCTCTTCCAGAGGTCATCAGTTCAAGTCCCAGTAACCACATGGTGGCTCACAACCGTCCGTAATGAGATCTGATGTCCTCTTATGGGATGTCTGAAGACAGCTGCAGTGTACTTACATATAATAAATAAATAAACAAATAAATAAATAAATAAATAAATAAATAAATACCTTTGAACCAGAGTGAGTGGGACTGGAGCAAGAGGGAGAAGAGAAGGGGGGAAAATAGAATTAAGCAGTATTCTAGTGCAGCGATGGGATGAAACATCCTTCCTGGTTAACCCATATGTGGCCATGCAAATTATTCGACCTGTGAAATGTTACAAAAATGGTGTGTAGTTTGCTGAGTTTCTTTCTTCTCCACCACAAGTTTTAATATCTCAGGAAGAGGCTTCTCTGGCATCTGAATGGATCCTAGAGTCAAAAGCTGCATTTTTTTTCTTTTAAAGATACCTTTATTATGCATACAGTGCTCTGCCTGCATGTATGGCTTTACACCAGAAGAGGGCACTGGATCTCATTATAGATGGTTGTGAGCCACTATGTGGTTGCTGGGAATTGAGCTCAGAATCTCTGATCAGCACTCCTCCATGGCCTCTGTGTCAGCTCCTGATTCCAGGTTGCCTGACTTGCCTCAGTGATGGACTACGATGTGGAAGCGTAAACTGAATAAACTCTTCCCTTCCCAACTTGCTTTTTTGTCATGGTGTTTCATCAGAGCTAAAGAAACTCTGACTAGGACACACAGGGACTATTTAAAATACAAAAACTCAAAAGGGGTTGGGAGGAGATGGAGGAAGACTAAATACCCTCTTCCTAGGAGATGGATGATAAGTTATTTCTTGGCTGGTAAAATGAGCCAATTCAAGTCAGATTAGATTATATTAAACACAAGTTTATTAGGAAGCTGCTTTCTGGGAAGTTAACTGGCCCCGGGAAAGGAAGTCAGGGAAGTCGCCAAGGGAAAAGGAGAAGACAGAGAGATAAAGCGTACGTGTAGAGAGAAGACAGACAGGAGACCAAAATTTCTGGATAATATAGGGAAGAACCTCTGGGGGAAGGGCAGCCTGGGCTCTGGCCTGGAAAGTTCCGAGTTGGGAGCAGGGCATGCCAGATAGGGACTGGGTGATGCTGGGAGAACTTGAAGGCCAGATCTGCTTTGGTATGTAAAATATGTACCTCAGTCCTTTGTGCCAGGTCTGAAACCAAATGGAGAAAGGTGGGTCCTTGTGGTGACTTGAAGTAGTTCTCAACCTGTGAGTCATGACATCCCCCCCCAGGGGGGGATTCACATATCAAATATCCTGCATATCAGATATTTACATTACAACTCATAGCAGTAGCAAAATTACAGTTATGGAGTAGCAACAGAAATATTTTTAGGGTTGGGGGGTCACTGTTAGCATCTCTTCTAAGCTCCACCCAACAGAAACCCAGCAACAGCCAGGCACAAGCCTGGCTTGTTATAAAAGGACTGTTTGGTCTCTTTCCCTCTCCCTCTCTCTCTTCCTCATGTTCTCTCCCTCTCTCTTTCTCTTTCTCCCTCCCTACCCCTCCTTCGTTCTCTGTTCTCCCCCTCTCCACATGTTCCCGGCCAGCCTCTTCCCTTCTTTCTCCTCTCTCTTTCTGTCCTTCTCTGTCCCTTTTCTTTCTCTGTCTCCACTCCCTTTTCACACCCCCCCCCATATAAACTTCATTTTACACTAGACCGGTTGGTGAGGAGGGAGGGGGTGATGTCTCATCATGAGCCTGCTAAGGCACCCCCTCCGCCTGCATCATGCCACCGAATTACAGAACATGTCAGTCACCACAACATGAGGAACTGTATTAAAGGGAATTGGGAAGTAGGAAGGTTGAGAAACACTGCTTTAGCGAGATAGGCAATGATCTGAGGATGAATGCGCCTTGGGGACCACACGGTGGCCCGAGGGTGAGGTCCCCCAGGCTCTGGTGTCATGTTGGATTTTCAGTTGCTTCTTCTGTGAGATGAACTTAATCTTCTTCCATTAATGAAATCTCGGCTCGAAGATTGAAGCAGCATTCGGCTCTCTTGAGTGTGTCTGGTCTTTAGCTAGATAAGACTGGGGTGTGTGTGGGGGGAGCCTTTCCCTCCATCTTTTCCTCCTTGATCCCTTTCTTTTCACTTCATTTCCACTTTGGAGTGTTGCTTTCTGAGCAGTTACACTTTAACAGCATTTAACCTATCAGGTTTCACCTCAAGGTGTCCCAAAGCCGAGTAGCATCCGGCAGCAGCAGCTGTATATACCCAGGTTATCTACAGCAGCTAGATCTCAGTGTCAGAAATTCAGTGTTGTCCCTGGGAAGAGAAACAACACAAAGAATTAAACACCAGGTCAAGACCCTTTGCGGATCTCGTTCAAACTAGTTTTGCTTCCAAATTTAAAAGGCTACTTTAGAGAAATTATGAGGGAGATAAAAAACATGAACTTACAAAGCTTCACATGGAGTCAATACATTGCGCCCCTCCCCCTTCACCATCAGCAGTCCCACGGTGAGCACGCAGACATGGCAGCCGTTGGAGACCACACCCAGCTAATTATTAACAAAATGCATTGCACCCCTGAAGTTCCACCATTGCCCAGGCAACTTAGCAAGTAGAGGGCCACAACCACAACACACAGTACTTTTTAGAGATCCTTTTTTGTATAGAATTTCACAGCTGGATAGTTCTCCTAAGAAAAAACCACTGAGCCTTGAATGCCCAAACTGAATAGAATTTTTAGAAGTGAGAATTGTGGCATCTAAACTATATTTCTATTGTTCTCCCTGTCCTGATTCAAGACTTACACACGTAACTGGGCTTTGGACTTGTTTGGGGGAAATACTTTCAAGTATATGAATGAATGGCCCAGTCCTAACTGAGATGGTGATGTTCAAATATTTCACTTTAAAAAACTAGATCTCTCTATTTTTAATAACCTTAGATTGTGGATTGAGTTGTAATTCACTTGTGCTTCCTTGAGTTAGGCAGAATCAGAGAAAGTTTAGCTAGTAAGCATGGGTAAGATTAATTTGCTTAACTTTGAAACTTGATTTCCTCAGATGAGGCAGCCCATAACACGAACTCCTGAATTAATGAGAAAATCACAGAGACTTGAAACTACATACATGTTTAAATTCCTGTTTTTAATGTTATATAAGCTAATTCTACAGGTATTATATGATAGCACTTTCTGAATCAGCAGAGGTAGCTCTGTGGGTATAAGCTCTTCTAGAGAACTTGAGTACAGTTCCCAGCACCCACAAGGTAACTCACAAACATCTGTTAACTCCAGTTCCAGGGGATCCCAGCGCCCCTTTTCTGGCCTCCTTAAGCAGTGCACTTACACGGTACGCATACAGGCATGCAAGCAAGCATTTATTAAGAAAATCTCTTAAATCAGTGTGTGTTAGACACATGCAGATACAAAGGCAAATTAAGGCATTGAAACAGGAATACTACAATGTGTGGAGATGCCACAAACATGACAGAGATATGTACAGACTGAATACACCTCAGCTTCTAGAAGGAAAAAACCACTAGACCTCTTTATACTGTTTACCTCACATTCTTTTTCTATCTCTGTGCTTTTATATATAGATAATTAATACAGCAACATGCATATGATGCATCAGCAGATATAAATATTTATTGTCCATATCTAAGGGTCTAGAGGGTGTTGCTGAAGGATATTAGAAACAGCAATGTGGTGGCTTCCCCTACTGGTGAGAATATCAATTGCCTGAGCTCAACCACTTGTATTAAATAGAAAATTCCAGAAAAACATTTACTGCCTTACATTGCACATCATTCTGAGTATATGATGAAATAGCTACCATTGTGTTCCATCCTACCTGAGCATGAAGAATCCCTTTGTCCGACATATGCACACCATGTAGACTCCTGACCTGATAGTCAGTTAAAAGCCATCTCAGTGACAGACCCACTGTAGTGACATTGCTGGACTTCTGTCCAAGTAAAACATAATTTACTGTTAAATATTCCCCAATCCCCCACCACAGTAGTGATGTTCACAGTCGTCTTTCTCTTTTCCGATTCTTCCCTCTACTCCTTTTCTTTGAGATGATGGTTCGCCACGGAGACCAGACTTATTAACCATAGAGCCCAGGGTAGTCTTGAACTTATGACATCCCTACCTCAGCCTCTTGAGCACTGGAATTACAAGCATATGCAACCATACCCAGCATGCTAGCAATTTTGTTAACATTATATTGTTATACTCATTCTATTTTATTGTTAGTTGTGTTAATCTCTTTATTACATTTTCATATATAATAAAATATAATAAAATATATGAAAAACATACTATGTGGGAGTTGGTATCACTCATGGTTTAAGTACCTTTGGGGGACTTTGGAATGTAAACCCCATGGATAAAAGGACTTAAACAACTTTAGGAGTAAACAATATTTGATATGATCTTAAAGAAAGCCAGAATTTTGCCAGGACAAAGAGTGGAGAAATCAAATTAATCAAAATGAAAACCCTCCAGTATTTTCTTCCATGGGTGTAAGGGAATGGAGTATGTATGGCCAGAGAATCCTGAATCCCTGGTGGGGCATGTCAGGGGCAAGAGGGACAGGGCTGAAGGGGGTGAAGGATTTGGCTTGCCACAAATGTATTTTATCCCACAGGACTCAGTGGAGGGTGCTATAGAAGAATGGGGTATGGTTTTTAACTTATCAGACTTCTCCACTGACATTTGTCTGATACTAAGAGGGGCTTTTCTGTCTGATATAGCAAGAAAGAAGAAGAAGAAATAGTCTTACCTCAGTAAGACATGCACTCACGTTTTTAAAAGATTTTTAAATTTTATGTGTATGGATAGTTTGCTTGGGTGTGCACGCCATCTGCATGCAGTACCCCAGAAGGCCAGAAGAGGACAGAAGATACCTTGGTACTGGCCTTGAGCCATCACTTGGATGCTGGGAATTGACTCCAGATCCTCTGCAAGAGCAGTCTCTGCAAGTGTTCTTAACCACTGAGCTATCTCTCTAGCCCCAGGCCCTCGCAGTTTTAATAAATTGGTTGTAAATAGTCTTCCTGCATCCAATCTGTATTGTTGCTTGGCATGGTACTAATTTCAGACATATGAGTAGATAAGCTTTGAATTTGATTTCCTTTCTACTCCAGGTATGATTTCATTTCAATTACTAGACACCTGCCTAAAGTCACAACTAAGCAAGCTGTCAAATCAAACGCTCCATTGAACAATATTGCACTTCACATGACTGACAGCCTTTCTGGCTCAGTCCTGGACAGAGCTGGTGTGCAATAGGAGTAACTAGCTGCTTTATGGAGAAAAAGGAAATGAAAGCTATTACCCAGTCCAGCTAATCTGGGACAACAGGCATGGGGGTTGGCTGGGAATCAAGTCTGGAGCTCAGAAAGCTAAGGATAAACTACCAATCGCTCTAGGAATGGATCTAGGGGATCTTCTGCCAGCCCTTCGGGTTGTAGGACACATGCCTGTAGCAACTGTTGCTGCAGCGGTCACTCAGTGCAGGGTGAAACCCGCAGCATCCCTTGCTTCTGATTCAGAGTCAGAGCACCTGTGATGATTGGCAGGCTCTGCGCCCCTGCTTCTTGGTTGCAAGCAGGGCTAGGAAAGTTATCAGGCTCTGTCTAATGAGATGGAGAATTCTCTGAATTAGCAAGGGGGCCCGGATACTGCAGTGTCCAATCTGAAAACGTGTGAGTCACCATCCTCTGCACCTGTGCTGTTATGCCCGATCCCCCATCTCTATGCATTTCCCCAAAAAGACTGCTTGAGGAGAAATCCGAACTTAGGTGATAGGCTGCTGAGTGTATCTCCTTGTTCCTGTTTTTGTTCCTGTCCCTGTTTTGTTCCTGTTTTGTGGGGAGTGTAAAAGGGAGCTATGCAGTTGAAAATACAGTGACTCCTTGTCTTTCTTTCTTTCACCCTCAGCCCTCTGCAGATCCAAGGAACTCAGTCAGCTATGCTGGCGTAGCTGACAAAAACGAAATGTACTCACTTCTGAGTCACTCTTCTTCCATTCCCGTGATACTGCTGGGTGTGGCTTCCCTCACTGCTCTGAAAGCTTTGCCACCGTCTTCCCTTTCTTGCTAGAATCGTATTTGTGACATCACAGAATGGTATTTCTCATTCTTTAGCACAGAGCTCCTAAAAATCTTTGGCAATCCTGGAGTAATATTGGTTTTGAGAACCCGTTTGGTTCTAATGAAGCCATTCTTGGCAGGCCCCTGGGTAGCATCAGGATGAGGGCTTAGAAACCAGAGACCAAGGCTTGATTAAAAGCTGTGGGCTTTCGGCCTCATCCCCACCTCCTCTGAGGGGAGAAGGATGAAAGATGCAGCTAACCATCAGTGGCCAATTATTTAATCAACTATGCCCAAGGAGTGATTAAAGGACCTGATTTGGAGAGCATCTGCGTTGGCAAACACACCCATGAGCTGTGTGGAAGTTGTTCAGCTCAAGATGGAGTCGCTTGTGTCAACATTTATTAAGTACATAAAGCCAATAAATGCTTAAAGGAGGCCTTTTATGTGTGGTTGCCTGATAGGAGCTATCACAACAGACCGCCAGCAACACGGGCTTGCATAAAAGCCACAGTAGCGTCACCGTGCACAAAGAGCTCTGAGAGGGCCTGACACCCGCCTTTTTTAACCTCAGGCTGACGTCAATCATATATGAACGACTGTGTCTGGAGCTTGTTTGTAAGTACATTGTGTAGATGCAGTGCTGATGGTATGGTGGCGAGCACGGCTGCCTTCCAAAGTACTTTATATAATCCTTACTTTTCTCTCTAAAGATCTCCTCTTGTCTCAATGTCTTTGAGTATACTCATAGTTCACCACAGCATCTACATTCTTGTTGCGATGCCCTGTTATGCCCATTGCAGTGCTGTTACCAAATAAATCTAGATATTTTTAATTTGCTTCAGTTTTAGTTTCTTTGTATTTTTTTCTTTTTGATTGACAGCTGGCAGGACATCACATGCTAACTCCATGGGGACATTGATTCTCTGCTTAGGATACCGCTGGGCCTCGTTCTGTGCACTGCTTCCTCTGGAGGCTCACAGTCAAACAATAAGCATAAATCAAGCACCAATCTGGGTCCTCTGAGACGTTTTAGCAAATTATTGACCCAGGAGAGAGGGTTGTGTGAACCCTGAGATTATAGCCGCAGTTAGAACTACAAGTGACCTGGGACTTAGGAATATCATTCATGTAGGACTGAGCTGTTTAATCTGTGGGCTCTGATGTTAACTTCGGGTAGATGACGTCAAAGTACTTTGAATTGTTAAATACCTAGTTAATCACAGAGGTGAAGAGATAAAGTTAAAATAGATCCCAAATGTTTCTTGTAGTCAGGAAAACAAAACAAAACAAAACGATATGAAACCCATCAGCTCCCAACATGCTTCCACTTCATTTTTTTAATCTGGCATTTTCACTTTCCCTACCCCTTAAAATAATTGTTTATTTTTATTTATGTGTTGATATTTTATGTGCACCATTTGCATGCAGTTACCTGCAGAAGCCAGAAGAGGGCGCTAGATCCTTTGGCGCAGGAGACAGGCAGTTGTGAGCCACCTGTGAGTGGGTGCTGGGATCTGAACTCGGGTTCTTTGGAAGAGAAGCAAGTGTTCTTAACTGCTGGGTCATCTCTCCAGCCCCACACCATTCTCTTTATTCCCTTTATCTCTCCTAATTTCTTTTCCTGTTCTTTCATGGGTAATGTCAAAGCTGTGTACCATTAAGTCTTCTGCACACTGCAGTCCTGTGTCACCCTGATCCCACCTTCAGTCCAAATGTATTTGTCCAAGACAGAAAGGTGGACTATTTTAAGTTCATGAGCCTCTTTCCTTACATCTCTAATCCTGTGACTTAGCCATTCATATGCCAAGCTTCAGAAGCGCTCTTCTGATTCTTCATGACGTCATTGATCTTGAACATGTCTCAGCAGCTTGTTGGCTTCTGTATTGGAACACTCATAGACCAGTCTTACAGCCATCTTCCTAGATGTTTCCCAGATACACTCTGGACTCTGCTTTGGAGTCTCACAAGGGGATACTTTGACTAGTTCTCAAGATACTCTGTGCTAGTCAGCTTTCGTTCCTGTAACAAATGCCCAAGGCAATCAGCTTACGGAGAAGAAAGTCTTATTTTGGCTGAAGGTATTGGAAATTATAATCCCTGCTCCACTGGCCTTACAGTTCTGTGCAGAGGCCACATACAATGGCCTCAGTGCACGATGGAGCAAAACAACTCATCTCATGGCCAAGATGCAAAAGAAGAAAGATCAGGGTTTCCCAATACCCTTGGAAGGCACATTCTCGGTGATCTAACTTCCTTCTTATTCCACCACGTTGCTATGGGGCTACAAGCTGGTGACTATACCTTGAACATGTGGATCTCTGGGGGCATTCCAGATCCAAATTACAGTGCTATTGGAGGTGGTACACCTTTGCAAACTTGCATCCAAGGCCTCTAGAGTCTTGCCTCCATTTTCCTGCTTGTACCCAGTATGCCAAATACTTATGCAGAAGGTGGTTGTTTTGTTTGCGCTATAGATAGCAAGTGTTGGTTGCAGTCATTTGAAAGTCCTTTAAATGCTGGGTCTGGGATCTCTCCCTTGCAGTCTCAGCTGGTCTATAATCATATCCCTGTTCCAATGTTTCTCTTTGCTTTTGTCTTAATGTTTCTATATTTATTTATGTATGAACTTATATGTATGCATGTGTGGACAAAAGACAAATCATGGAAGCTGGTCTTCTGCTTCCTCTGTGTGAGTCCTGGAGATCAATTTCAAACAGTCAGTATGAGTATCGCTCCCACACCCTTCAATAAATCATGGTGGCTTCCCTAAATAGACATATAACAATACTCCAGATTTAACTCTTCCTTTTTCCTTTGTCCTATGTTCTTCCAAAAATAGATATTAATGCCCAAAGCAGGCAAGCACAGACTGGGACATGCCTACTCCCACTTGAGACCTAAAACACACAACAATTTGATTTAAGCAAGATGCTTCCAACATCTGCTTGTCTTAATGCTTAGAAAATGCGATTTCTGAAAATGATGTTTTCGTTTGTATAAGACTATTATGCCACAGCTATTTTATTGTTATTAAAGTTGAGAAATTATGAAGAAAATACATTCTTTAGGATGGAAAAATGATATAAAACAAGCTTTGACTTGAGTTTCTTCAATGAAAATAAATGATGCATGTCTCTCAGCCAAACGTTTTACTTGTGGATGAATAAGTGGCCATCAGGTCCCTGTGGCCACCATCTCTGTGTTGTGTGCTGAGTTGTGTGCATCCTGTTCCTCTGGCTGGGATGTGGGGCCTCCCTAGGTTTGGTGGTATTTTCTCACCCCCAGCGCCCCTGAGTGTCCTCAAGTGCCTTCCTGACATGATTAATTGCAGCCACACTGGTCTAGTCACAAGCTTACAAACCTCTTTCCCTTCACTGGCATTAATATCTCCTTCCTGCCTCTCTGCCAGTCTGGATACTCCTCTATGTTACGGCCTCTATTCTAATTTCCCTTACCCCCCCAACTCCCCCCCCAAAAGATCCTGGAAGGTCTAGAAGTTTCTTTCTTCTATAAACACCCAGAGCTGTTCAAATCACCGGAATTCTAACCCAGCTTTGTTTGACAGTCATCAATTCGACAGCATGGGAGCAAAACTACTCATGTGACAGCCAAAAACAAGGTGACCTTCCCCCACCCCCCCGCGCTGTCCTATCTTCTTAAGTGTTTTCGAGTTCCTGAAGGCTACATCCCCAACCTTGTTCTATGTCCCAAGATTGATTTAGCATGTATCTTTTCCAGAGAAAATTGATATAAACTCTGCTATTAGTTTATTTAGGTTTTGGTGTTGGAGATCATTATCTAGGACCTAAGACAATCGCTAGGCAGGCGCTTTCCCACCGGGCTACAACTCTAGTCCCTGGATGTTCAATGTAGCCCAAAGGCCTGTGTGTGGAAGGCTTGACTCTCAGGTTGGTTATATTGGATGGTGGTAGAGTGAGTGGTAGGAGGAAGTTAAGTCATTGGTGGCACATCAGTCAGTCAGTCTGTCAGTCAGTCAGTCAGTCAGTCAGTCAGTCAGTCAGTCAGTCAGTCTGTCTGTCGATCTGTCTCTTTCCTGCCATGACTTCACCATATGTTCTTTCCAGGTAAAATAGGGCCCAGTGAGTTCTGGACTAGAGCCTCAAAACAAACAAACAAACAAACAAACAAACCAAAAACCAAACCAAATCAAAACCAAAACCCAAACAAACCAAAACTACAACTGTGAGCCAAAACCTTTTATCTTTTAACGTTGATTGCCTCAGGGATCTTATTAGAGTACAGGCACACTGACTCTTGCAGGCTGGCAGGAAGAGAGGCCTTAGCTGATTGGCAGTGTTTTATTTACCGGTAGCAAGTGCTCCACTTCTATCCTAGGTTATTGGCAGTACCTTCTTGCCCTTTGAGTCAATGAAATCTGAAGTGACTGTGTGACACACACTGGTAGCCTTTGGTTGGTGATGCTTGGCTCTTTAGTATCCTCTGTCCTTGCCACAGTGATAGTGGAGGACTGAGCTAACTAGGCAGGCAGCCTGGCCCCTAACAATGGGTAATCGTGGCTTCAATGTTGGTTTACCACAGCAGCAGAGGCAGCATGACTAAGACAGATTCTGTTACGTTAAATCGGGTTATTTGGAGTTGCTACATAGTATAACTTTGTAGAGCTCCATATAATGTTGCCCATTTAACTATCTACTGTTATTTTAAATCTGCAGTGACTGGGTCTTTTATCTGAATGACTGTGAGCCAAAAGAGGCTTCCTAGAAACCAAGTCCTTCAAATACAACACCTCTGAAACAGAATGTGGTGGAACCTAGCACACAGCATGTGAGGGAAAGGGCTCTGAGTGGGGCTCAGGTTGACTTCAAGTTACAAGCTATGTGTCCTGAACTGTGTCAGAATTTCCTTTGTATTCTGAAATAATATTGAGGATTCCAAAGGTGTTTTTTTTTTTTTTGCTTAAGTGTTCTGATTCTGGGAATGTTTGGTGTGTTAGACACAAAACTGAGAAATTTAGACACATTCATCAATTCACCAAAAATTAGAATAGTGAATGCATCATGCTAGTATATTGTATTTTTATGAAAAACTCTTTGCTAGAGACAAAGTTAGTGAGAAAATTTGTTGATTTATAGTTCGTAAGTCTCTTCAGTGTCTGATTTACTAGAACAGGGGCATTTCTAAATTGATCTCTTTATTTTACCTGTTGTGATATATTATTTTAGATGAAGAAAAATCCACCTTCGTGCAGCTATTCAGTTGAGAGAAGTTAAAAAGTATTTCATTGATCCTTTTATATAGTGATGAGTAGCCTTTGAATTGACAGTCAAGCTTGAGACTATTGAAAATTTCTGAAGTTTATTAAAATGTATAGTATGAAACTTGCAAAGTTTTTTGTAGTTTATTTTAAAGTCTATTCATCAATCTTATACTTTGGATGCAAATTTTACCTGTATATGATTTTATAGGTCATTTGGAAATTACTATCTCACCAAATGTTGTGAGAAATTTCCTTTGATACAAAACTTTCCATTTTAGAGGGATGCTCCTTAAACCTGGGAAATAAACAACTCAAAGGTTTAAGGAAGTTCCTGAAACTGATCAGATACACAAGCCCCTCCTCCCAAGTCCATATAAGTAGGAAGTACTACTTGAGAGACTCTCTCAGACCAGTCAATCTACCTAGAAGACTCTCCAGAAAAGCCAGACTGCCTAGAGCAGTGGTTCTCAACCTGAGGGTTACGACCCTTTTGAGATTGCTAAGAGCATCAGAAAACACAGATATTTACATTACTTACTACTCAATAGTAGCAAACTTACAGTTATGAAGTAGCAATGCAAATAATTTTATGGTTGGGGGTCACAACAGAATGAAAAACTGTATTAAAGGGTCACAGCAATGGGAAGAATAAGAACTGCTACCTTAAAGGCTCAGATCAGCAGAGTTACCTAAAAGAGGCAGATTCCAGCTAGGTTGCCTGTAAGAGCCTCAGGCCACCTGAGCTGCCTGAAAGAGATGCTCTCCAACCTACGCGGCACCTGCAGGCTGTGCAGTATGCTTCCAGTTTCCTGCTTTTAGGAGATACTATCTGCGCTTGGTTGGGCTTTGGTGATGCAGCTGTCTGCTATCTTTGAGTTGTTTCTGCTCCAGAAAGTAGTGCCTCACTATATTCCTGGAAGTAATGGCAATAAAACTTGTTGATTCTCCAAGTTGGACTTTTGTGGTATCTGTACTTTGATCTGTCCTGGGTTTCCTATATGGGGCTGAGTAGGTGTTTGTTCTCCCTAGGAACAGTGTTACACACTAAAATATGTTGATTGTTCAGATGTTGATGGTTTTCACTATGCAATATGAAGAATTCAGACTTTTTTTTGTTTTTGCTTTTTTTGATGCAGTCACTGGTGCTATTGCAAGGTCTTTAAGGGTTGGATGGTTGGGAAGTTACTGAATTCTTAGCAGCAGATACACATTTCTCAAAAGTCTACTTTTGCATGAAAGTTTATGTTTTATCACTGACAAAAAAATTTTAACAGCAGTTTTCCTTAACAGGCAAACTTTGCTTATTCTTGAACAAATGAGTGTTTGCCTAGGTCCCAAACCTAACTAACTGCTGTTTTTGTTTTGTTGTTGTTGTTGGTATTTTGTGTTTTTGTTTTGTTTTGGTTTTGGCCTTTCTCTAAGTCACACCTAATTTTCCCAGAAATAAACAGCTAGCAAAACTTGTAACTCAGATAGGTTTGCAAGTGCTTTCTCCAAGGACCGCACATTAGCCATGCCATGCAGGGACATTCCTACCTACCACTCAACTTTTCACACAAACTACAACACCAACAAAATGTGTATTGAAAGGTGTAATTTAATAGACCTGGTGATTTCTACTGCTTTATCAAGGACTTACAACTTGGCTCCTCACCCTTTCCTGGTCTAGCCTGGTGTCACACCCTTGGTTGTTGCTTTCCTTTGTGGTTGCTTCTATGCCATTGCTGGAAAAGCCTGCATAAGGTAACATTTTAGCATTGCTATAAAAAGTAGTTTGCACTCTGCAAACATGGATACTTTGGATTGGTCTCAGGAATCCCCTCAGGAAATTACTCAACCACCTCAGGGTTGTTCCTGTTGTTGTGACAGAATATCCATACACACACACCCACCCACCCACACACACAAAACTTGGGAGGAAAGTGTTTATTTGGCTTACAATTCCAGGTTACAGTCCATCGTTGTGGGGAGGTCAAGCAGGAGTTCATCATATTACCTCAGTCAAGAGGAGAGAGAATGAGCACACACGTACTATCGCTCAGCCCTCTTTCTATTCTTACACAGTCTCTGTGTTAGACTTCGGTGCTCAGCTTAGAACAGACAGCACCAGACCAAACGGTTCCAAAGGGGAGGGGGTTTATTCAGGGCAGAGGGCAAAGGTGGGGAGAGAAATGGGAGAAGATGGTGGAGAAAGAGGAGAGAGGAGAGAAGAGGAGGCCAGCCATGACCACCTGGAGAGAGGGGGAAGGGAAGGGGGGAAGGGCGAGGGGACAGAGAGAAGCTAGAGGCAAGAGAGTAAGAGAGTAAGGGAGAGAGGAGGAGGCAAGCAGCCCCTTTTATAGTGGGCACGCCTACCTGGCTGTTGCCAGATAACTGTGGAGGTGGAGTTTAGACAGAATACTAACATTCCCACGTTTTGGTTTAATTAAAAGAAAAAAAATTAGAAAGAGGTGACGTCGAAGAAGGAATAGGGTCATTGTGATATCTGGATACTTCCTGCTGGCATTGGGGGCAACGTGTCTTTAGGGGGAACCTAGAAGAATGGGTATGGAGGATGTTTGTCTGGTCTTAGGAAAGTTGGCTGTTTTCTGCTGCCCAGAATCTATGGAGTGAGCCATCTGAGGATAGGTCAGAAGGAACAGGTCCAGTAGAAGCAGCTGTGTGAGTGACAGGAGATGGAGCATCTGGAGGTTGCTTCTCCGTAGCTGTTTTGGATGTGCCTGGACTTGACAAAATCTGGATGGCGTCTGTTTGGTCCATGAGAGGTAGATCTGAGTGGGTTTCCTGTAGCTTATGAGTTTACAAAAGAGATAACAGCATGAGTTAACAACACGAGCAGTCTAAGATGAGCCTTTGTTGGATGGTATAGTGGAATGTTTTATTAGTTAGGCAAGTTTATAAGAACTCAGATAATTTAGGACAGTGGGATAGCAAGAAGAGGAAATAAGAAGCATTTAATTGGTGGCAACTCAGTTTAGGTAATGAGGCAACAGATAATATTTGTAAAAGCTTAGCTGTCAATGTAGTCAGAAGTCTCAGAAAGAGTAAACAATAATCTACCAGTTATATATTATTTTTTAAAAATGAGAGTCCACTAGCCAACAGTTCTCATGGTCTCCATAGTCTCTTGGGCGAAGTCAGTTTGGCTTCTGAGTGCAGAAGATGCAGGGCTTTTTTCTGTGGAATGGATACATGTGACATGAGAAGTGACTTATTTTGGTTTGACTTAGCTAAGTCATTTGCATCCAGTCTAGCCCACTGCGTTTGTTACTGACTATATCATCACATACAATCCAGGCTGTATCTTCTAGGTGTCCGGTGTCCAAGTCTTCTGAAACCATCTTGGGTTAACTGTTAGAGGCTTTGGGAATTCTGTCAGCCATAAGCTTAAAAAATACTATCAGCAGACTTCTGACAAGATTGAGAGCCATAAGGATTGGTTGTAACTGAATAGAATTTAATAGCAGTAGTAAAAATCTATCAAGACAGAGCCTTTCCTATCCTGTCTTAAGTAACAAAAAATCAGGCTCAGGCTAGATAATCAGGGCATCACAAGAATATCTAGGGGCCTCCACAGAGCTAGTCCGCCAGAAAACAGCCCACCTGGTACCAGGATTTCCGGCAGCTGCGAGAGCTTGGGGGCGGGGAGCTGGGAGCTATTTCTGAGAGGGAAATCACCCAGTGGGCAATGTCCTAGGTCGTAGTTCAGCTACAGGCCAGTCATATGGACTGGGGCAATGAAAAGCCAACCCCTTAGCCCAGGAAAGACTGGCCAGACCCTAACTGGGTGTCCAGGGTCCCTCCCGCCGATTGGAAACTCCTTACCAATTAATATGCCGGTGTGTGTTTGCAGGCTTGTGCAATCTGGTATCAGGAAAGGTGGAACCGTGAGGTCTGTGTAGACCTGTCTGGCTGACTAGCCCATGTGGCACAGCTCATGTGGTGGAAGTTTTGCAAGCCTCTCAGTGGATGGAGTTGGTCTGCAGCAGTGGTGGGAATTCACACGGTCAGTGATGGCAGGTAGCAGCAGATGAAGTCTGCATGGTGTAGTGGTGGCAGTGGTGGTAGTGGGGTTGTGGCAGGCCACATGGCATCTGCCTTGTACCGTCACAGCAGCCTCACAGCATCTGGCTGTGGCTGCCAGCGGCCGCATGGGTCTTGTGGTTCCTAAAGTCTTTGTATCTGAGTCAGGGCACCAACGTTCGACTTCGGCGCGCAGCTTAGAACAGATAACAGCTGACCAGACAGTTCCACGAGGGTGGGGGGGTTATTTAGGGAAGAGGGCAAAGGTGAGGGGAGAGAAACAGAAGAAGATGATGGAGAAAGAGGAGAAGTAGAGGCCGGCCATGACCACGTGGAGAGAGGGGGCAGAGAGAAGCTAGAGGTAAGAGAGTAAGAGAGAGAGGAGGAGGCAAGCAGCTCCTTTTATAGTGGGCATGCCTACCTGGCTGTTGCCAGGTAACTGTGGGAAGGAGCATACCTGGGTGTTGCCAGATAACTGTGGAGGTGGAGTTTAGACAGAATACTAACACTCTGACTCACACACATAGGGGATGGTGCTGCCCACAGTGGGCTGGATCTTCCGACCTTAATTAGTTAACGTAATCAAGACAATCCTCCACAGACTTCCCCAGGCCAGCCTGCTCTAGACAGTCTTTCACTGAGAGTCTTTCCTTCTAAGGTTACATTGTATTAAGTTCACAGTTACCAGTCTAGATTATGTTAACAATTAAAGCTATCTAGAACATTGAACCCTCTAAGATGCAGCAATGGCAATAGTAAAACTATTTGGAGAATTGAAGAAAAGGTTAACCAAACGGGTTACACACTTAGGATGGTCCCAGAGCACAATGCGGCAGTGGATACTGGGAAGACATCCTGGGCCCATTATAGTGTTGATTATAATCTTTCATTTTTCTTCACTGTCTCATCTTTCTGGCAGATGCCCATTTTAATTAATTGCTTCATCAGTCCCCTTCTGTGCTCTCTCCTTCAGCATCAGCCAGTGTCTACTCACAAGTGCAGTAGAGCTGACCTCCATCTCACTGTCTCCATGACTCCTTCCTTCCATTTCACAACTCTTGCCCCATTAAAGAGCACAGTTGCCAACAGACAATTCTGGCTTCTGGTGTTGGACCCTTCTGAGGCTCATCTTACTATTCTAGAGAGTGGGAGTCTGCCATAGAAGGATCAAAACTTCCCAGCCAACCTGAGATTCATACGCAGTAAGACCCCATACCAAAGGAAACCTCAAAAAAAGAAAGAAAGAAAGAAAGAAAGAAAGAAAGAAAGAAAGAGAAAAGAATTAGTCATTTTATGTCTTTTGAATTTTTTGAAGGTTATATGAAATAAAATATTTAAATTAATTGCCAGAATGCTTGGCTTTGGCACCTATTTCTCATATGAATTAGTCTTTTTTCCTCTTCAGCCTCTGTCTGGTCCACCCTGACATTACCACTGAATTGATTTTCTCGTGCACCATCCATCCATTCAGTCACAGTACACATGGGCATCATCTGTGACTTCATCACATTGTGAAATATTTATTCATTGCTTCTCTGAGAGAGGCTGCAATTAGGACACAAGACAGGCATCAAGAGCTCCGGGCCCACGGTGGAAGTTGTGTTCTTGCTGGCAGCCAAATAGCTTCTTCATTGACCTCAATGCCCTTCCATGAAGGTCAGCCTCCTTGGCAAGGCAGCCGGGATGCAGCCCTAGCCAGCTTTCTTATGAGCTCCCTCAACTCCTGTCTCCTGATGCTTACAGTTTCCAGCGTTCAGGCCAACCTTTCCCTGTTCCCTCTGTCCTTTGTTTGAAATGCCTTTCTTTTCTTTTTTTCTCTTTTTTCTTTTTCTCTTTTCTTTTCTTTCTTTCTCTCTTTCTTCCTTCCTTCCTTCCTTCCTTCCTTCCTTCCTTTCTTTCTTTTTTTTGTTTGTTTTTTTGAGACAGGGTTTCTCTATAGTCCTGGTTGTCGTGGAACTCACTCTGTAGACCAGGTTGGCCTTGAACTCAGAAATCCACCTGCCTCTGGCTCCCAAGTGCTGGGATTAAAGGCATGTGCCACCACTGCCCTGGTGGGAATGCCTTTCTTCAAGGGCCATAGTTTGCCTGTAACTGTAACTTGCCTGTAACAATCCATGTAGGGCCTTGACCACTCCCATTCGATGACTTCCCTTCTCCCTCGTCTGTCCGTCTCATTCTGTTCCCAGGCTTCTCAGAGGATGTGTGCTCATACATGAGCTCACGGTCACTCTGTGAGACTTGGTCATCTGGCAAGTATGATACACCAGGTAAGCATTTCCCCTCCCACTGTCCTATCATAGGAGAGTCTGGAAAGCTCCTGCATGAATATTTGTCTGTGGGTGCATGAAAACATTTTTCCACTAATTTTGGTCATTTTATTTAGTCAAGATGCTATATCTCTAAGCAGCTGATGAAAATGACCAGCTAGCCACAGCATCAAATTTTTTACTGGCTGCTGAATCAATGCACCACATACCTTACCTCCTGTTGCTCTGCAGTTCATGATGGATCCCTGGTCTTGCAACCACTGGGCTGTGAGGGTCCTCCCTCTGGAAAGGGGAACCACATAACCAAGTGGATCATCTGGTTCTAGTGAGAAGCCCTAGGAAGTAGCCTGTAAATGTAACTTTCATTCTGATGAAATTGTCATCTCCAAGGCTTACTGTCTCTGTCTGCTAACCTAGGCCTAGACCTGGAAGCTTCTAGCCTCTGTACAATCTTATCTAGGCTTAGAAGATTCTCAGCCTCTGAGACTTGCTGCTGAATAAGCTCACCCTTGTTCTTTCTGAACTCTGGCTGGCTTGTTTAACTAAGCTGTTATGGCTCAAATTCCTCTCCCAGCTACTTATTTAATCTGGCTTCTCTCTCAGCCTCTGAATTGCTCTGCTTTGGCCTTAAATTAACTCTGGCAATCTTTTCTAATCTTCTGGCTCCTTCTCATTCTCTTGCTCTTTTTGTCTTCACCTGTGTCTAGCTTGTTCTCTCCCACCTGCGTCTGTAAAACTCTTCCCAGTAACACTGCCTCCTCCTCCCTCTCTGCTGATCCACTCTCCCTCTCAACTCTACTGTACTGTCTCCACAAACTCTACTGTATCCTGTGCTGTACTCTCTTCCTCCTGTTACTGCCTGTCTCTCCCTTCAGTAGCTTCCCTTTCCTCTCTCTTCTCATGAGAGTTGGGCATATCCTATTTTGGAAAATCTTTCTCTGACTCATCACTTTTTCTGCCACTCAATTAAACATCACTTTCAAACGTGGATGCTTCCTTCTACAAACTAACTTCACCTTCATCGTTTGGGATTAAAGTGTTAAGGGTGAACCACACCCTGACTAGAAACAGGTTCAAATATCCTGTAACAGTGACCCATCTGTGAACAGACACCTTTACACTTGTGCAACATCAAGAGAATGGAGAATTAGGTGTGTGTGAAATGGCTTCAGATTTCTGGGGGCTTGTTTGGGATGTCTCTAGAAGTGAGCTGGTGACCTGAGTTGTATTTCTTGGCCCTTGGTTTGGAGTTGGTTGTCCATGAGAATTCTTTGGTGAAATCTCCGAGTGAAAACCTTGGTGGGATGTTTGGTTTGATTGACTGTGTCTGCTTATGGCTTTTGAAGAAATTTGAAAGTTAAGTGACATAAGACCCTTGGGTCTTGAAGGCATCACTTTAGATCATTCAAGTATTTTCCCATGAGCACTTGCAGTGGGCTGTGTTCCCAAGATGAAACTTTTTGCTATGTCTCTTCTATGTCATCTTTCTTCCATGGAGGCTAAAGATCTTTTTACTACCTTGAAGGTTAAGGTAGTTGGTGGAGTAACCTCTCTCTTGTTACCCAGTCAGAGTGCAGATTCTGTGCTGAGGGAAAGCTAGCCAATGGTTAAAGTATTATATTATGGGCTTGATTTAATGGTCCAAAGTCCTAAAGAACTACTTCTCACTTTTGTAGTTCTCCTTCAGATACCAGGACTGACTTCAATTCAGGAAATAATCATTGAGATCCCTCCAAACTTAGAAAGCCACTTCCTGGTGTGGGAAATGAAGGGAACTCCTGGATGTGTGGATTACTAATTTATTTCAGGCCTGAAACTGGGCTTGAGGTACAGGCAGGAATCTGATCCTGTCCAGTGGCTTTGCCAGACTGGAAGTGGAAGTTTGAATGAGGGCCTGTTCAGAGTCACAGGAGAGAGGCAGTAGGCTGGAGGGAACCTACCCAGAAGTCTTTCTCCTAGTTTATCATATGGTCTTTGATAGATCTGCCACATGCTATACCTCTGCTGGGGCTGGACCGGATGTATGTCATGCCTCTGCTGGGGCTGGACCTACCCATTCTCTCAGCCCAGACACTTGCTATTTCTTCCTTCAGAAATTACACAAAAGTCATTTCTATTTTTTTTTTTTATGATCAACCCCAAAGGGTTTGATGGTGTCATATATTGCTGTATGCTTCCAGAGTGATCCTCTCATGTGCCTGTGCTGAACCAACATGGCAGGTTATGGACATTTTGTCTCTCTAACTGGACTAGGGAGTTCTTGGGTTCAGTGCCATGTATATGTCTCAGAGCCTAGCACGAGGCCCATCAGCCAATAGTACATGACCATTTGAATGAAGAGTATTGCCTTTTGAGCCTGGCGTTGTTCTAAGATCACAAACCATCCATAAGGAAGTTGCTAATTAGACTGTTGGCTACCAATGACTTTATAAATATGTACGTATGTTATTTTCCTTAGGTATTTATACAAATCACTTTAAGTTACTTACATTTTAATTATTTTAAAAACCACCAGCCTACCCAATCTTTTTTTTTCTGTAAGGTCCTTGACAGGAGATAGCTTGTACTAACTTGGGCTTCTCACCCTGTCATTCAACAAGGAAAGCTGGACAATCCCAGAAGCCAGCACGGGAGTGACAACTGAGATTAAAAGAGGAGAGGATTCCAGAGGAGAGGATTCCATAGAAATAGAGCCATGGCCCACTCTTCTTCTTGTCACTGTCTTGGAGTAGCTGAGATTTATTTTCCTCCTGTGGAAAACTGTCCCCTCACAGTGGGTGTTACAGGCAAGCCGCATTGTGTGTCTATCAGTACCTCTGTGAGCAGGTTTGTTTCGAGAGTTTTTTCTCCTAGTGATGAGGCAGGGGAGGATTCCCAGGGAGTCTATTCATCATATGACCAGAATCACTGAAAGGCAGTCCTTTTTCAAACTCGAGTTACGGGAGCTGTGTGATGTGTCGTTTATCATTGTCCTCTGTGGAGAAGCTGAAGATGGGCAAGTTCATTACTTAAACGATGTGTTCTTGTCCTTACCGTCCAATTTCCCACACTCCTCCTGGAATACAGTGATGTTGGATCATGATGAAATTTTCAATTAAAATTTTGTATTTTACTGATATTACTTACGTGCATATGTGTGACCCTATGTGTAGGCCTGTGCGTGAGAGTGCTAATGTCTGCAAAAGCCAGAGGCATTGGATCGATCATCAGATTGGTCACTCTGGAGTTTGAGTTACAGGCAGTCATGAGCCAACAGATGTGGATATAGGGACTAGAACTTGGGTCCTCTGGGAGAATAGTACATGGTCTTAATCACTGAGCCATCTCTCCAGCCTTTCAGGATAATTTCGATGAAAACTCTGATCTACCAAGCCCTCAAAGTTGTTTGCCACCAAAGTAGGGTCCTCAGTTGAGTTACTTGGCTACTAGGCTTTTCTCTCCATTTACATCTTGTTTATAAGTATGGTGTCTAACAAAGGGAAGGAATATTTCATAGGAGAACTCTAGAAAACTTTGGAAATGGGAAATAGTCTAGAAGCTTTAGAATTTCCCATGAAAGCCCAAGAAATTAAAGCAGTCAACCAAGAATTTGGAAAAAATGTAGCGCTGCTCGTCATCAGTCAAGAGACTGGCATGAGTCAACAAGAGACACACAGAAACTAAGAAATATGACTGCCAGAGTCCTTATGAGCAGGCTTGCCCTGAGAGATTTTATACCTGTGGTTGGGAGATAATGTCCGGTGAGTTCATTTGTCCTATGACTACAGTTGCTGAAAAGGAACTCTAGCTGCCCTCCAGACCCGCATCGTCTAAACACAAGCCAGGGAGGCTCAATCAGTCCTATTCACATCCTTGGAGATGCAAGAAAACCTGTTTCTGGGAAGGATCACTCTTATTCTCCCTTGAAATTGTTTCCCTCTTCAGTCCACTACAGTGTAACTGTAAGCTCCTCAGGCAGAACTCTTCCTATGCGGAGGGAGACCCTTCACGATTCTGTGCAGAAAGAGACCATACTTCCGCGGCTTTTCCACCTCACTCTACTCTGTGTTCTTAATTGATTCATTTTCATCAGGTATCTTGAATAAATGTATATCCTCTCTCTTCCATCATAGTGAACACTCAAAATAACATTTATAAAAATTTAGCTTTACACCAACATCTATTAAGAGCAAAACTCTGGGCCAAAGCTATTAATCAAATGCCATTTAAAAAGAGGATATTAAGTAAATTAGTTGAGCTGATTAAAAACACCTTCATCAAAGTAGAACATCGGTGCCAACAATATTAAGAGTTGAATTATCGATTTTGCTTTTTTAAAAAACAGAATATAGTCCATTAGCAGGGAAGAAAAACGAGCCTTCCTCCTTCACTTTGAGGACAGTATGGGGAGTGAGTGATCTACTGCTGGGATGGGGAAGGAAGTTCTGGGAAGGGAAGGACATGAAGGCAGAGGTGTCAGAGGGGCAGAAAAGAGGTTCTAAGATCAGATGCCCAGAGGAGGGCGCGGTCCAGTTGGGCAGCAGGACCACCTACATCCGCGGCGCTTGCGAGCGTACACCGGGGCGCTCCCGATCCCGACCGCCAGAGGGCGCAGCCCGAGCCGGCGCGGCGCCGGGAAGGAGGAGGGGAGCGCGAGAAGGGTCAGGCGCGCAGGGCGTCCGCGCAGCTCGGCTCCGGGAAGGGCGCGGAGCCTCCGCCGCCGGGATGCGGCCGCCCGCGCTGCTGGCGCTGTTCAGCTGCTCCGCGGGTAAGTAACGAGCGGCCCGGGCGGGCGCGGGGAGGGAGTCCGGGGCTGCCGGCCACCCCCGCGCGGTTCCAGCTGCCGCCCGCCCCGTCCCGCCCCGTCCGGGCCGCAGCGCCCTCTAGCGGCGCCACCCTCGACCCGCGCCCTCGCCATCTCCGCCTCCTTCCGCCCGGGGACGCGGGCTGGTGGGGAGGGCGCGGCCGGGTCCGGAGCCAGCGCCGCGCAACTGCTAGAAACTTTGCAAGAGGCCGCGCCTTGCCCGCCCCTGCGCGCCGCCCGCCCGCCCTGCGGTGCACACCTCGCGCCCCACTATGTGCACCCCGCCCTGTGTGTCCCCAGCGCCCCGCCGAATGCATGCGGCGCTCCGCGGTGTGCACTCCGCACCTCACCGTATCTATTCTGTGCCCCACGGCATGCATGCCGCGGCCCGCCGTGTGCACTCTGCGCCCCACTACGTGCACACCGTGCGCCCCACCGTGTGCACCCCCTGCTTGTGCGCACTCCGTGCCCGGCCGTACACTCCCTGCTCTCTACCGTGTGCCCCTGTGCCCTACAGCTTACACTCATGAGTCCCATAGTTGTGCGCCCCATCCCCCTAGATGTGCATCCCCGCGCCCCACCTTGTGCACACCCCTCGATCCAACGTATGCATTCCCGATGCCCAGCCCTGCATATCCCGAGTCCCACGTCGTTTAACCCCTCCCGACCTTGAAAACCGTCCCCCACCTCACCGTGCATACCCCATATCCCACTGTGTGCACCCGTTCTCTACCTTGTGCACTCCCCCGTATCCCGCCCTGTGCACTCTGTTCCTCCTGTTGTGGACAACCTGCGCCTGGCCATGCGTACCTCCTTTCCCGCTCCTCCGTATGTACTCTGGATCTCCTGCTGTGCATGACCCCTGTCCCACTATGTACACCCCCCATTTCCCCAGTCAAGCACACACCATTTTGCCTTATGTACTCTATGCATTCCATCGTGTGTCCCTTGCGACCCTACCCAGCCTCAAAGAACACTGATACAGCCATTAGCACGCCCTGTGCCCCAAAGCCCTCCCCCACCCTCCGTATCCCTTGCGTCGCACTCGCTGTACCTTCAGCTCTTATAATTTCCAGAGACCTCCTCTTTCTCTGTACCACTCCCTAGGAACCTACAAACTTGACCTGTGCTCTTCGTAATGCAGTTGGGCAAGGAGGAGAGGGAGGTCAGGGAGTTAGGAGCCTTGGGGCCTCAGGGAAAACCAGAGAACTGGTCTCAGGCTGTCCAGTTGTCGTTCCTTTCTTTCCATTTTCTGGAGGCCGTTTCCACCCCCTTTCAGCTAAGATGATGTGAGAAAAAGTTATAAAGTCATCGCGAATGACTTTTTATGATATTTGTTCAAGTTTGAAAGCGTGGGTAAAAAAAAAAGATTCTTTGCAGCTTGTCATAATACTTTTCTCTAACCCTGACTTGCTTGTGTTTCCTGCTTCTGAAAAGGCAGAATTTCAGAGTTTTAGAAATGGCAGAGTGGAGCAGTTTAGGGAAAGACTTAGTCCACGAGAGCCTTGACAGCTCGTTTGTATTTGGATTTATGCTTTCTGAATAAGGACGTTTTTTGTTTTGCTTCTGTGTACTCCTGGCATTTCTTCCGGTGCTCACTAAGTGTGAGAAAATTGAGCGAGATTAGCTTGTAATTAATTGCTCACTCACATGATTAATTTGGCAACACTGTAATTTAAAATGTTAGGGCACCTTGGACCCAGAAGGTAGCAATTGATCATGAGGAATTTGGCCAGAGACCATGGGTTGGAGAAAACATTGTTGAGTCCTGGGGAAAGGCAGGCAACAGGGCTGGGAAACTGGGTGACCCAGGCTGCTTCCGTTGCTTTATTGCCAGTAGGCTTTGCAGCTATCCAGCTGGGTGGGTGGTGGCTGAAATTGGTGTTCTGTTTATAGCATTGCATTTAATAATAATATTTGTATATTACTGACGCAGCATATAGGCTGAAAGACACATTAGTATTTTCTTACCCCTTAAGGGGATATTTGATTTGATGAAAACACAGGAAAGACATTCAGAATGAACTAAAATGTCAACATGTTTTTAGAGATATCTCCAAACCTCAGGAAGTCAGTAGATAAACACAATAAATGGGACATAAAACCCCTTAAAAGGTTTCTGTGAGAAGCTGGGGAGATGGCTCAGCAGTTAAGAGCACTGGCTGTTCCTGCAGAGGACCTGGGTTCAGTTCCCAGCACCCACATGGTGGCTCACAGCCATCTAAACTCCAGTACCGGGGGTTCTGATGCCACCTTCTGACCTCCATAGGTACCAGGCATGTGTGGTGCATATACATACTATACACAGGCAAATTATTTATAATAAAAATAAAATCAATCTTAAAAAAATCCAAGCCCCTGTGAGACACTTAGAGTCTTGTGAACTGGCTTCCATGAGTTAGTACAAGAATGAGCCTGTTCTTTCTTTCGTGCCTGGTGTTAGTTCTGTCCTTTGATATAAGGAGAGGGACATTGAAATGTCTAAAGATGTGGCCTCCACTCAGAATCCTGTTGAGAGTAACATACATGACGTAAGAGTCATTGAATCATCCTGATAGTTTAGAAGAAGCTTTTGTCCACCCCTGTAAGAGTGGTCTGACTGGGTAGTTTCCTCCCAAGCTAGCACATTCATTTTATATTTTATTTTAGGAAAGTCAACATAGAAATTTCATTTTAAACCCGTGTGTATGCAGACAGGAAGTTGTGGTGGCTTCAGTTCTAGCGTCTGGAATGAGTTCCAGAGGGAGATTTACAGCCCCTTAGTCACCATTCATGAGCTCTATGGCCTTTAGTGGCTTTGAGCCTTCATTGTTTTATATAAAACTTGGGACAGGGACTTGATAGACGCCTGGGAATTTTGCTGTCTTGTAAGGTTTTAGCATACAGAATCTGCCAGAGAAGGGACTATTGTCTACCTTGTAGCCTTTGGTTTTTCTTTGTCTAGCTAGGCTTGTTTGGATTATATAGTGTTTAAAAGGATGGGCAGAGGGATACCCGTGATGATGTCATTATGAGATATTTCTCAATGGCTCTTGTTAATTGGGGTGGCCAATGAGAGATCTATAAGGATTATGAGAATGCTCATTTAAAGTGTCTGGCGCAGCCAGGATATAGACCTTTGGGGCTTGTTTTATCCTTCTCCCTGAGTTGTGTGGACCTGATGGCTGGGAGGCTCTGAAGGCCACCTCGTGGCCATGAGATCACCAAGAAAACAGGAAAGCAGGTAGAGAGAAGAAAACAGCCTGGATACCAGATGGATGCGGAGTGCCACAGCAGCCCTGTCTGTCACCTCCTTCCAGCCTTCTATTGCAGGAGACTGTATGCAGCCAAAACCAATCTTAATTGATACCTCTGTGGAAAAGATGACCCAAACCAATGGTAGAATAATAGCTATTAGCTTTTATCTTCCACGTCCCTGTCTCTCTTCTCCGAGTGAGCCAAGATTGTATTTCTTAGCACCTGCCAAATTGAGATGATTTCTTTTTCTTCCGAGCCAAGTCTTGCTCGGATTCTTTTCATTGCCTTGAGTTAGAAATGTTAAGACAGAAAGAGTAAACCTAGTTCTGCATTTTGTGCATGAGTTTTTTTTTGTTTGTTTCTTTCTTTCTTTTTGATTTTGCAATGTCTCTTTTTGTTTCTCAAGTCACTCATAGATATCACTGGCAGTGGTTTTAATTCTCCAGTTAGATTCATTGTCATTGGGGACCCGCCTCTGGCAACTTGTCATAATCTGCTTGGTCCCGGACTTGGCCCTATGATCTTTGCCTGGAGCCCACCGTCAAATCCTATAATACCATGACCTCAAAGTTCTTACCCAAGCCTCTGCCAAGAAAACTGCATTCAGTGGGGGAACACATTTGAATTGCTAGATAGAGTTGATTTCAGAATCCTTAAGAAGACCGTTAAACGGAAAGACTATTTGGAGCTTCATTATTCAAAGGTAATTTTTGAGGACCCACTCTGTGTTGGGTACCGAGATGCCCCAGGAACAAGAGTAAGCTAGCTCCACCCTTGTGGAGATGGCTGCATAGGAGGGAAAGTGACAGTCAATAATTAAACCAGAAGTTCAGGATGCTTTAAGGCCGTGCTGCAGGGAGACCTTTGCCTTCCATCTGGTCTGGTGTGGCAGTTCTCAACAGAATAATGCTTGTTAATAGCAAGAGGCTTTCTGGATGTCTCTGGGTCACCTGTGTAGCATCTAGAGCCAGGGATGTTGGGAAGCAGTGGTTCTCAGCCTTCCTAACACTGTTCCTCTTCATTGCAGTTCCTCATGCTGTGTTGACCCCCAACCATAAAATCACTTCTGTTGTGATTTTATGACTGTGATTTTGCTGCTATTACGACTCATAATACTTTCTTATGTAAATATCTGTGTTTTCTAACGGTCTTAGGCAGCCCCCAAGGGGTCACGACCCACATTTTGAGAATTGCTGCCTTGAAGTATCTTACAAGGCACAGGAGAAATCTGCCCAGATACTTAACAGTTTTGTTGCCTGGCGTGATGGTTAGTATATGCTTGGCTCAGGGAGTGGCACTATTAGGAGGTGTGGCCTTGTTAGAGTAGGTCACTGTAGGGATGGGCTTAAGATTCTCACCCTAGCTGCCTGAAAGTCTTCCATTAGGAGTCTTCAGATGAAGATGTAGAATTCTCAGCTCTGCCTGCACCATGCCTGCCTGGATGCCCTCATGACACATGGATTTATGAAGATGCCATCATGAAACACATTCTTTTGTATTAGGTAATTTAAAAAACTATTTTAAAACCCAAGAGATACTTTCAGACTCCATGATTGATTGGGGCAGTGGGCTGAGAGAAAACTGGGGTAAGAATGAGTCATCTTTTCATTTCCTGCTTTATTTTGTAACCTGGGGATCAAACCCCTGGGTCTTGGGACTGGTGAGATGGCTCAGTGGTTAGGGGCACTTGATGCTTTTCCATTGGACCAGTGTATGGTTCCAGGCACCCACATCAGGAAGCTCACTGTAGCCTTAAGGGATCTAATGCTCTCTTCTGGCCTTTTTGGGGTGGACACAGACACACAGACACACACAGACACACACACACACACACACACACACACACACACACTCACACACTCTTAACAGAAAGATCCAGGGTCTTTGTGCAAGCTAGGCATGTACTCTACCCTGAGCTACACCAATGATCTTGTTTTCCCCAGAAGCTAGCCAGAGGCTACTGTCTGGGTTCTTCTGTTAGCACTCAGAGGAGAGTCAGGATTAAAAGAATTTTCTTTTTATTGTAGTTAAAGATGTGAAATAGAAAATTTACTAACATAAGTTGAGGTATACAGTTATACCTAGTAAGCATAATTAAGCGTACAGGTATATAGGTAAGTTGAGGGATTAAGTAAGTTGACTTTTAATCTTGAGGGGATGGAGAGGAAGTGAGGGCATTCTGGCCAAGTCAAGTTTAGGGTACATGTAAATTGTTCAGGCTCTGTGTCAGGTGAAAAGTTAGAAATCAGAAGAGCATGCTCACTGAGGAGAAACTTTGGGGTTATTTTTTAAAATTTATATTTATCTGTATTTTGTGCATTGTTGTTTTGCCTGTGCGTATGTCTATGTGAAGGTGTCAGATCTTGGAGTTACAGATAGTTGTGAGCTGTCACATGGGATCTGGGATTTGAACCCTGGTCCTTTGGAAGAATAGTCAGTGCCCTTAACCGCTGAACTGTCTCTCTGGCCCCAAGGAGGTTATTTTTGTAGGAGACACTCTCAGTACTTTTTTTGTCTTTGTTTTTTACTTTTTTAAGGAAGAAAAGCTCGACAAAATAATTCATCTTTGCTTTACTCAAAATATGTGCACATTGGAAACATTATGACAATTGGGGAAGAAAGCAGTCTTTGTAAATATGAAGCTGTGTGTTTGGGGAGGGGGGAAAGAAAGAGTGTAAGTCTCATTAGAGAAGATTTGCATCTATCAGATACAACAGCGCAGCGCCGTCTTACCGAGAGGCGTGACTTATCTTCAGGTCCAATGGGCTAAGCTAGGAAAACAAAAGAGTGATCTATTGCTGTTTGCATTATTGCTTGCTGTGGGGAGCTCAAGGCTGCCACTACGTCAGGGTGGATTTACCTTCTGCAGATCCTTGAGGCTGGTTATATGCGAGTTTGTATATCAGTTGTGAAGAGAAGGATTCGAAAAGACGAGATTATGGAACTAGCCCCATGGAGTTCCCCTGAGTTCTGGGTCGCCCTCCCGATGCATTCCAGGCATCAGTGTATATGATAGTCATCTCAACATCTCCAAATGCTTACATCTGTTAAAATGTAGATTCCGGGTAACGTAGTCTGTGCCATATTGCAGTGTACATGTGGCCGAGTGGAAGAAAAGACATTTAATTTAGCTCACAGCTCTTGAAGGTGAACATTGGCAGTAGATGGTATGCCGTGGCGGGAACACATGCAGACATGTGAAGACGAGGTGTGTGCGGTTGCCCGCTACAATAAAACTGTGATCCAGTCCCTGGAGGCCTGGGCTTCCCCTGAGAGGGGGAGGGAGAGAGAGGGAGGGTAATCACACTTTCTTAGGCTAGCGCCTCATAACCTGATCATCTCTCTGGGCCCCTTCTGTCTCCAGCATTTTCGTATCAGCCAACTTGTACAAGCTAGCAGTTTGATGTCAACTTGACCCAAGCTAGAGTTATTTGGGAAGAGTGAACCTCAGTTGAGAAAATGCTTTCACCAAATGGGCCCATGAGCAAAGCCTGTGGGACTTTTTTTTTTTTTTTGATTGATTGATTGATTGATGATTGCATGATTGATGGTGGATGTGGAAGGCCCAGATCACTGTGGGTGATGCCACCCTGGGCAAGTGGTCCTAGGTGCTATATGATAGCAGGCCCAGCAGGCCACGAGGAACAAGCCAGTGAGCAGTGTTCCTCCATGGCTTCAGCATCAGCTCCTGACCCCAGGTTCCTGCCTTGAGTTTGTGTCCTGGCTTCCCTGGATGGTGGACCACAACCTGGAAGCTGAAAGGATCCCTCATCTCCCCAACTTGCTTTTGGTTATGCTGTTTAATCAGAGCAACGGAAACCTAGTTATGTGATGAAGGCATTAGTTAGGACAACAACTAAACCTTTGGGGTCAACCGACTCCAAACTTCCCTACCAGGGTTCTAGCTCAGTCTCAGATGAGGTTTGTGGATGTGCCTTTTAAATAAGGCACCTGTGTGCACAGCCAGGTATGGGACCTCTTTCTGGCCTACCTTAGGCCTGGGTACCAAACTGTGACCATTACTGGATGATTTTCATGAATGTCCATAAAATGTAAAGATGTCTCAGAACTGCCTTGCCTTTAAGATGAGCGGTGTAATTGTTCTGTGTGTTTCAAGACAGCCCTGGCTGTCCTGGAACTTGATCTGTAGATCAGGCTGGCCTTGAACACAGAGATCTGCCTGCCTCTGCCTCCGGGGTGCTGAAATTAAAGGTGTGTGTCACCACTGCCCGGCCTGAGCTGTGTAGTTGTTATAGAACAGAGCCTGAGCTCTCATCAGTCGGAGGTTCTCTACTTAGGAAAGGAAGAAACTCCAGAACTTAGACCAAGAAGTCTTTCACTGTCTCCAGCATGGTGTCTTAGTGTGCTTTCTATTGCTATAATAAACACCATGACAAAAAGCAACTTGTGGGGGAGAGGGTTTGGCTTACAGGTTAGAGTCCGATATGAAAGGAATCAGGGCAGGAATTCAAGACAGGAACCTGGCGCCAGGAGGGGATGCAGAGGCCGTGGAGGGGCGCTATGTACAGGCTTCCTGTCCTTGTCTTGCTCAGCCTGCTTTCCCATACAGCCCAGGATCCCCTGCCCAGGGATGGCTCCACCTACAGTGGGCGGGGCCCTCCCCCATCAATCACTAATCAAGTAAACACTCTGCAAGCAGACATGATGAAGGCATTTTCCCAACTGAGGTTCCCTCTTCACAGATGACTCCAGCATGGTGTCGAGGAGACAAAAACTTAACCAGCATATATAATTTGACAGATTTTCATATCCTTCTGAAGGGACTTTCATGATTTAAAGAAACAACCCAACAGCAGTGGGTTATTCTTGCAAAGACTTTCAGAGTCAACGCAAGGAAGTCTGTAGTAAGCCTACAAGTAAGCGTGTCTCAGATGTACACAGCGTGGATCGAGTGGTACTGATGGGGATTTTCAAATTCTACTTTTTATTGCAATGGATCAACTGCCCATCAGCGAGTGGTCCATTGTGCTTTCAAAAGGGAAAGCCTGACAGTTAACATTCAACAGGATGATTGCAATTTAGAGGAATTGTACAAAGAGCTAATTTCCTCCTGTTTGGATATTTGCTTTGTGTTGGACTTCAGTGTGTTTGGAGAAGGCTGCGTGAGCAGGCACTATTCTGACTGTTTCAGGTCATAGAACATCCTTATAAAGACAGGTCTTGAATCGCTCCTCCAAACTGTTTGCGTTGACATAGTCTCTCCCCGTCCCCCGTCTTGAGTAATTTCTTTAATCAAGATGTAAATCAGAGAAGCAAATTTTCTTTCATTGTAAATGGATGTATTATTCCCATTTCTGTCCCATGCATTGCTCTTGGGCCGGGCTGTCTTTCAGCCTTGTATCACGCTACCTTTTAATAGTCAGGCAATGCTAGGGCTCAGGTCTCCTCTGTGGTGACTCCTTTCTCTTGTCCACTTGAAGGACATGAGTCCTTTGAAAAATTTAAAAAGAATTCTGGAGAGGTGGTGGCTCAGTGGTTAAGAGCACTTACTGCTCTTGCAGAGGATCTGAGTTCAAATCCCAGCACCCATGCCCAGAGGCCCACAGTTGCATGTAACATCAGCTCAAGGGGTTCTGATGCCTTCTGCCCAATTTGGGGTCTCCTTAGGCACTGTGCTCGTGTGTGTATATGTGTGTTTGTGTGTGTGTGTGCGTGTGTGTCTGTGTTTTCCAGGGCATGGTTGCCTGGAAGGGGCCAAAATCCTGCCTATATTTACTATACCACTTGGGCAGGCTTGGGGCACCAGTCTCCTTGCGCTGTGCACTGACTTCGAACTGTGTGCCGCTCCATGTAGGTAAGTCAGTCCAGGAGCTGACTCACCTCACGTCTGCTCACCACGTGGCCTGCTATTCCTGCCAATCCTCAAGGTGGGGTCACCTGTGCCCTACTCTTCTTCACAGCCTTCCTGGGCTCTTCTCCCCCACTTGTAGCTACCGCATGTCTGCTTCCCTCAGCCTGACAGCCTAGGGTGCCAGCTTGCAATCCCCCCAACTCCAATCAGGCTTAGATATATTCTTGCACAAGTAGCTTCCTAGCTGGCACATGTGTGCCCATTTTTGTCCCGATAAGTCATTTCGCACACTGGCTCGAGAAGTCATTCTAGGAAGCACAGCCCCATATTGCATTCCTGTCTTTAGGATCCTCAAATGCTTTCATACCCAAGGGGAAAACCAAGTTCTTAAGGAAGCCCTTCGTTGGCCGGGCGGTAGTGGCACACGCCTTTAATCCCAGCACTTGGGAGGCAGAGGCAGGCGGATTTCTGAGTTCAAGGCCAGCCTGGTCTACAGAGTGAGTTCCAGGACAGCCAGGGCTATACAGAGAAACCCTGTCTCGAAAAACCACCACCAACAAAAAAACAACAAAAAGGAAGCCCTTCATTATACCTGTCTACCCCATGACTCTGCCCTCCAGGTATCCCTACTGACAGTTCTCAGTCGCTGACCCCCAGGTGTCCCTGTTCCATCATCTCTCTACCAGGTGAGCTCACCCCAACCATCCCCTTAGCCACTCCCCTAAACCAAATGTCCCCATCCCAACAAGTCCCCTCCCTAGCTCACACTGTAAATTCCTAACCTTGTCATTCCCTTGCATAAGTGACTCCACCTCAGTGACCAGGTATCCCCAACATAGCTACTTCCCCCTACCAGTCACCCCCTCCCTCCGGTGTCCCTGTCCAGCCTCTCTCCTGCACATCATAGCATCCCTTGGATATCCCAGCTCTGGGCATCCTGGCCTGTCCAGTGCAGGATGCGGAAAGTCTGTTTGCAGCTTCCTTAGTATCTCACTGCAAGCCCCTGGGAATGGAATCTAGTGGTGCAGAGATCCACCTCCAAGCTTCTTGCTTTCTGACAGACTGGCTCCTCTGGGGAGCTGGGCCTTCGTCTTCAGCATGAGTCTTCACAGGCAGACAGAGTTACCCTTGTCTGTTGAACAAATGAAAGTCTCAGTGAGTGATGCTGGCGAGGATGGCAGCTGGCAGCCACAGCCCAAGGCCTTTCCCAAACATTACACTTGAAGAGCGGGCTGACCCTTGATCACTTGTGGGCTGGTTCTGTGCTGGTCCCAGTAGGAAGCCATGGGCCCTTCATCCTTTGGTTTGGCAGTGCTGGCTGGAGCTGCTTCTCAGTGTGTCATCAGCTGCTCTGGGTGATGTGGGTGTCCACAGAATGAGGAAGAGGAAGAGGAAGAGGAAGAGACAGGCTCTGGGCCTCTGGCCTTCCTTTGGGCCCAGTCTGCTGAGCTATGGGTATTGCATTTGTGGCTGTCCCATCAGCTGGAGTGGGTTACCTTCAAAGCATTAGTTGAACTGGAGAGAACTGGCCTTGAGCTGTGGTCCTAGGGTAGAAGGCCCCGTCTTGGGGCCTGCAGTGAAATTCAGCAGACTGGGGAGGGGGAGGGGGAGAACAGCCCCTGGAGGCCAGAGCTGCCAGGGGAAAGGAAATCCTTGCTAAGTAGGTCACAGGAAAGAAAGAAAACCCAGAGCTTTCCTCCCACAGGGCCCTAGAAGAAGAAAAAACAAACAAAACCAACCAAACAACCAAACAACCAAACAACCAAACAAAACCTGGCCTATTGGTGACTATATCAGATTGTACACATCGGTCTTGGCATTTGTGCAGGGCTCCTGACCACTGGACAGACAGATGCACAGTCTGAGTTGTCCTGGTTAGATCCTCCACTATTGCCTGAACTTTCCTGTGTTGTTTTGGAGATAGGGTCTGTGTAGCCAAGGCAGACCTCATCACCACCTTCCGGCTTCTGTCTCTGGACTGCTGGGATTACAAGTGTGTACAACCTCATCCAGTTTACCCAGGCTTTTCTTGGTGCCACTCTGGGCCCTAAAGGCTTAGCTGTCATCTCCTTAATCCCCAGCTCCTCCCAAGGTGGGGTGCTAGTGCAGCGGGTGTGAGTATTTTTATGTGATTTTCAATTTTGTTCAGTTTCTCAGATGGATGTTTCTGGAAGTACTGTGGGAGGTGGGAGTGTGTTCCCTGCCTGGACGCAGGGTCTTTTGCCCACTCGCAGGATCCAGAGAGGACGATGAGCCCTCACACACTTCAGTTAACTCCGTCAGTTTCTCCTCCGCACACACAAGGGCTTCATCCAGCGATAAAACTGCGTCCCAGGTCACCTATAAAAATCCCCAATTATCTTTCTGTTCTGGGCGTGCTCACACATCCGTTGGCTTGAATTATTTAAAGTTATCGTGAAAAGGGCCCGATTCCTATTGCCTGCCCTGACTTGCACCTTAAATACAGTCTTGGTTCGCCAGAATTCATGTTGAAAATAGAAAATGCCTTTTAAACAGCAGTTTGGCACGGAAAAGCATGGTTTACCTTGGACTATTTCTCCGACTGCATGTTAAGGTACTCAGGGCAGATTTTCAGAAACGCTTGCCCCTGCCAAACCTAGAAGTCAACCTGAAATGAAACAGGAAGCATGGAACCCCAGGTGGTCCTTCCTGGGTGTCCCTTTGGCTGGGAGGGTCTGAACTGGGGAGGGAAAAGCCTTCTTCCCGCTCCCTCCCTCCCTCCCTCCCTCCCTCCCTCCCTCCACCCTCCTTCCCTCTCTCCCTCTCTCTGAAGTTGCCAGACCTTAATATTAAAATCAAAATGAAGTCAACTGTGAACATTAAAAATAAGGGCCATCTCCTGTAGACGCGAAGCCTTGCCGGCAACTTCGGGAACCCCGTGTAAACACTGCACATTCCACATGCACTGCCAACCTCATCATCCTGCGCTGAGTTATTCAGTCTCTGTTTATATTTGTATGTGATATATTCTGCCTGCTCCTCTGATTAGCATACCCCCGAATCTGCAGTGCGTCAAAATACCAAAATTAAAAAGAAAAGACAAGAAACAAGAAAAAAAGAAAACAAAAACAAGCACAGTGATCTGTCTCCTCCCACTCCGTGAAAACGAAAGCCTTGGGTCTATTAATATCGAGACCTAATTTACCACAAAACTTAGACGTTTAAGACTAACACGTTTTAGCTCTTGAGAGATTGTCTTGGCTTTGGTAATACAAAGTTAACATTTGTCAGAACTGCTGAAGGAAACGGGTATTTTTTTTTTTAAACCGTATTTACTCCTTTTCCTCTTAACCCAGTTACACCGTTCTCTCGTCATCTTTTAACAAGAAACCTGGGTTTTGGGGGAAGGAATTTTTCAAATGACTCACCGTTTTGTGATTTGATTTATTACGTGTCTATTTTATAATAAAAATAGTATTTATTTTTCTATTATAAAAACACATCTGGCACCATCACGATTTTGTTTGTTCAGTTTAGATTATAGAAATTTCACTGTAAGCAAGGAATAAAGAGCGATGGACGTCCTCACAGCACTGCTTTAAGCAGTATGTCATTTCTGCTGTGGAAAAAAAGATTTTAATTTCACAGCAGAGTGATGGGAGATGATGGAAGGCTTTTTATTTTTAAAGAATTTTTTTTTTTTAAAAAGCCTAGATCTGTGTATTTTGGGATGGAGAGAGAAGCCAGTGAACATGGAGTCTTGATCTCATCAGGGAGAATCTGGGAGGCTCCCTCTGTTTATTGGCAATCTCTCCCTTGCTGTGTGGCTCTTCTACAAAGAGTGCCATTGGAAAATAGCAGCTGCTTCTTTTCCGAGGGGCTCTGAGTTGATGCCTCCCAGAACCAGCAGAGAAAGCAAGCCCTCCTCAGTGTGCTGTCCCCTCTCAAGCTGCTGACACAGCAGCCCCCACCAGTCATAGCCCGCCGGCTCTGCAAACAAGTCAGGTGAAAGAAAATTCTAGATGTTAGATGATGCCACCAGACCTGTTAAACTGAGAAAGTTACTTTATTGATAAAAGGAGAAAGTATAACTCAGAGACCTTTGGTTATCTAGATTTGAAGTAACTGATTGAGGGGGGCGGGGAGACTTTTTCTTCTAGTCCTGGGGATTGGGCTTAGTTGTATATGTTAGACAGACCTTGACCACTGAGCTATATCCTCAGCAAGATGGCTCACGATGTTTACCACGCAGCTGAAAACCCAGGAGACAGAAATTCACAGGAGAAAACAGGCTCATTCAAAGCCCATTCTAAAGAAGACAGAGGCCACTCCCAACCTCAGATATCCATCTCTAGGTATTCTAGGGCCAGAGGGCTTTTATGGGATTAAAAGGGGGGATTATGAATAGACACTAGGCAAGGCAGCCCACATGCTGGCCAGGGTTCTGTGTCTTCTCTCCTCTGGCCAGGGGAACTTCACCATAGACTGTTTTCTGCAGCTGATCAGCCAGAACTTGAGGAATGGCTCCCCCTCCTTCCACAGAAGGATTAGAGAGAGGGAAGGTAAAAGAAGAGGATCGTCTTCGTATATGTATGTGTATCCATGTGCATGTGTGTGTATCCATGTGCATGTGTGTGTATCCATGTCCATGCAGTTCCCACAGAGGCCAGAAGAGGGCCTTGGATCCCCATGGAACTCAAGTGACAGAGATGGTCGTGAGCTGCCAAGTGGGTGCTGGGAACTGAACCTGAGTCCTCTGCAAGAGTGGCAAGTGCTCTTAACCGTTGAGCCATCTCTCCATTTTTGTCTCCCTCACCATCTCTCTCTCTGCCTCCACCCCTGTGTGTGTGTGTGTGTGTGTGTGTCCCTGGTGGCTTGATTGAAATGTCCCCTATAGTCCCAGGTGTTCAATACTTGGTCCCTGTTGGTGATGCTGTTTGAGAAGCTTAGGAAGAAGTTGTATCCTTGTTGGAGGAAGTGCGTCGGTCATTAGAGGAGGGCTTTAGGAGTCTCAGCTCTCAGCTTTTGGGTCTGCCTGTGCTGTGGTTTAAGACCCGAGTCCTCAACATCTTGCTCCAGTCACTGTGTTTGCCATTCTCTACCACGATGAACTCTCATTCCTTTGGGTCATAACCCCCAAATAAACCCTTCTGTAAGTTGCTTTGGTCATGGTGTTTTATCAGAGCAATAGGAAAGTGACCAATACTGTGCGCCCTTATGTGAGCATGCTCAGATGCATGTATGTGTGTACAGGGAAAGAACATACATTATATCGTGATGAAAATAATTTGGGAGTGGGCACTGAACTCTCTTCTATTGATTAGATAGGTGCTGCCTGGTGATGTAGCCTTCCAGTGAAGAAACCATATGGCCAACAATGAAGACAGTCATTCATTCATTCATTCATTCAATATGATATGATTCATTCAATACTTCTATGTGCTATTTGTATCTTGATTAGTCAATAAAATTACATTCCTGCCAGTGTGGAGCTTGTAATAAGAGTCTATTAGTAGTGGTCCCCAGATACGTATTTTGAGTTGGTATTGAGTTCTCTAATGAACAGTAGAGAAGAGTTGGGGGAGGACTGAGGCAGGTGCGAGGCGGGTGTACTGTTGAAGAAGTCCCAGGGCCACACACTCTGCCCACTCTTATCTAAATGCCAACATTCAGGTCCCTCTGGCTTTGTGCTTCAGTTTCAACCCTGCCTCTCGAAATGCCATTCTGGAAATGGAAATGAAGAAGCCATTAGTCATGTACATTTCAGCGGGATCGTGTCTTAGATTACTTCCCGTGGGCCAATGTTAATGGGTAACAAGAGGCGATGGGTATCTGAGGGTGTAGTGGGGGAGGGGAGGGATTAGATAGAAGAGTCTGATAGTGGGGTTGTCTCATGCCTGTATGATGGCATTCCCCCATGACCTGCCTCTATGCCATGTGCCTGCACTGGCATGGTGCCCACCTCCTCTGGGAATGCCGCCTCCAGGACCTGACCCCCCCACACCCTCCAAGCAATGCTCCCCTTTTATCTCCTTAGGAGAAACTCGTTATACAACTCCCTGACTTTTTGGCTTAGCGTTTTGCTTCATATTTCCAGCGCTGTCTTATGTTGTTGTTGTTATTATTTTTAATGCTCAGCCTAAGTGTGCCTCTAAGGAGGTCTTTGCCTATTTATGACTCGAATCGAAAACATTCAATCACTCTGAATGGAGGATGATTTTAATTCCCTTAGTCTCCTGCCCTGGAATTTCAGTAGGATTCTGCATATTCTCCCAGCTGGCTTGTAAACAGCATCTGCAGTTCCAACCCCACAGCCCCAACCAACAAGTGCCCCCCACCCTTAGTTCTGTTGCTCTTCCGGCTTTGGCAGGGACAATGGAGGTGCGGCTTTATACCACCAGCCTCTCCTTTCTCAGGAGTTTTGGTATGTAAATCAAAAATTTGAAGAAATGTTTTTCCTATATTTTTTTGGTTGTTTATAAAGATTTTAATTGCTCTACTGAAGTTTTCTTTGCTTGTGCGTGCTCATGCGCGTGCGCATGCGTGTTCGCGTGCGCATGCGTGTTCGCGAGCCCGTACATGTTCTCCTTGATATCTGGAGTTCATTGACTTTACAGTGATGAGTTATTTCGGGCCTAAGATGAAGAAAACCTTTAATACTTGTTTGTAGCAATGCAGCTGTTTAAAAATGAGCAAAATATATCTTGTTAAAATATTCCATTCCCCTCTTATTATAAGCAGAATTGTCAAATGTGAGAATGAATCCAGATTGCTAATTTTAATGTAAATATGTTTCTCTCTTTCTCTCCTAGCTTTTGCTTTGGTGTCTGAAGAGATAAAAGAAAAGGTCACGCCTTCTCAGGTACTAAATGTCATGACCTAGCCTAACCATTCCCTGACATTCTTTTAGATTGAATGGGAAATGTAAATCTTTTATCCTTAACAGCTAACGTTTTTCTTTTTGCTGTTATATGAGCTGAGATGTTGTTCTGTATCTGTGTGTGTGTGTGTGTGTGTGTGTGTGTGTGTGTGTGTGTCTAGGGGTACTTGTGTAAGTGCTGTGAGTGTAGAGGTTAGAGGTCAGCTTTGGAGTTGTTTCTCAGACTAAGCGCATGTGTGTGTGCCTGTGTGTGTGTGTGTGCATATGGTGTATCTATGTAGTGTATGTATGGGAACATGCATGTGGTGGTTTGATTATGGCCAGGGAGTGGCACTCTTAGAAGGTGTAGCCTTGTTGGGGGAAGTGTGTGCCTGTGGGTGTGGGCTTTAAGACCCTGGTCCTAGCTGCCTGGAAGCCAGTCTTCTATTTGCCTTCAGATGAAGAGGTAGAATTCTCAGTTCCTCCTGCACCATGCTTGCCTGGATGCTACCATGCTCCCACCTTGATGATAATGGACTGAACCTCTGAACCTGTAAGCCAGACCCAGTTAAATGTCCTTATAAGACTTGCCTTGGTCATGGTGTCTGTTCACAGTAGTAAAACCCTGACTGAGACAAAGTACATGTGTATGCTTGGGTGTATGTCCCATATATGGTTATGTAGAGGCCAGCAGAGGATGTCAGGTGTCCTGTCGTTCTCTGCCCTATTCCCTTGAGACAGGATCTTTCATTGAACTTCGGGTGGGCTGGCAGCCAGTAAGCCCCAGCAACCCTCCTGTCTGTACTTTGTCAGCTCTGAGATCACAGGTGCGCATACCCAAACCTGGCTTTTTACATGGGTGCTGGGGATTTGAACTCAGGTCCTCATGCTTCTATAGCAAGCACTCTTACCCACTGAGCCATCTCCTCCAGCCCTACCTTGCATTTGATATAGGATCCTTCAGTGGCCTGGGTCTTGCTGGTTAGGCCAGGCTGTCTGGTCAGCATGCCTCAGGAATCTGTCTCTGCCTTCTCAGTTCCAGGACTACAGCGTGTGGCACCAAGCCTGGCTTTTTTACATGGATCCCCACTCTTGAGTGACAAGCACTTTACCAACTGAGCTATCTTTGTGGTCAACAATATAGATTTTGGAGTCCTATTAGCAACTTGTGAACACATTTGATTGTTTTTGTTGTGTGTGTGTATGTGTGTGTGTGTATGTGTGTGCATGTGTGTGTGTGTGTTCTCTATCACTCCCCACTGTATACATTGAGGCAGGGTCTCTCCCTGGATCTAGGGCTCACCTTTTCAGCTAGTGTGGCTGCTCAGCTTGTTTTTGAGAACGGCGCTCTGGGACCCGTGCGCTAGTCAGTCTTCATGCATGTACAGCCAGCATGCTTCACCCACTGAGCCATGTCCAGCCCAGGTTTGCTTTGAAAACTATGACTTAATAGTTCAGACAGACTGGCTAGTTTCAGTCATGTTAGGAAAGACTCTTGATACAGAGATATATCACTGAGAAGCTTCACTTGGGTAGCTTTCCTCAAGACTTGGGGTATCCTACTCTTGGCTTCATCTTCCTGTCTGTGAAAGGATTCTTGTCATGGGGCTAGAAAGAGTCCAAAACCTGATTACTGTCGCTCTGAAGATGCTGCCATGTGGGAAGGCATCCTGAGGACCAGATCAGGGACTGCACAGGTGCCCAAGCTGCTGAATTCCTTGTACTCTCAGAACCCGGAGCCAGGCCTGGGAGCCAGGCCTGGGAGCCAGGCAGAGTAGGTCACACTTTTCCAAAATCTCTGAGCCTCCATTTTTGATCATTGATGCTGTTTGAGAATATGTGTGTGTGTGTGTGTGTGTGCATGTGCATGTGTGTGTGTGTGTGTCTCAACTTGATAAGCTTAACAGATGAGCGAGAGAACAATATTTAAAGCATACCACTCAGGCCCTCTAACAACTGGAGCAGAAGAGGCTCTCTCTAAAGCTTTTAGCCTGACTGTGGTATTCGTTCCCCAACAGGGTTGCCTTGTCTGGCCTCAGTGGGAGAGGATGTGCAAACTCTGGTAGAGACTTGATGTGACAGGGTGGGGGGGATACCCAGGAGGGCCCCACCCTCTTAAAGGAGAAGAGGAGTGGGAGGGTCTCTGTGAAGGGGGACATGGAAGGAAGGCAGCATTTGGGATGTAAATAAATAAATAATTTTAAAAAATTGAAAATTTTTGTTATGTTAATTAAGACTTTGATCAAGTCGACTTTTTACTCCATAATTAGTGTAAAAGTATTTTGAATAGAGTATTTCTTTTCTCAAAAGAGCATTATCTGACTGTGCTCTGGGATCCCTCCAAGGAGAAAATAATGCTAATAATTTCTTATGATGTTAAGACTCTTTAGGGCTAATAAAAGCATTTGGATACACTTTATTTAATTTGATCTTTTCAATGACACTTCTATTGCTAAGCAAAAAAAAAAAAAAAAAAAAAAAAAAAGATATTCCCAGTTAAACAGAGGGGATTTAGCCTGAAAGCAATTATGTGATTTTTACCAAGGACACAGGATCATTAAAAGTTCAAGTTCAAATGTTGAGTCCTGTATTTTCAGCCCGGACTCCGTTTTAATTACAACGTGTGCGTTTGACCGGAGTGAGGCTCGTTTTCAGAGAGTTTAAAGTGTTACACAAGGGTTATCAGCAGCTAATTAAAATTTTGTTTAATGAATTTAGAAATTATACATACTTAAAAACGATTTTAAATTTTATTTTTTCCACATGTACGTGCTTTCGCCACGTGTGCATGTGCCCTTTGAGTACAGTAGAGGGCGTCAGATCCCTGGAACTGGAGTTACTGGTGGTTATGCGCTGTCATGTGGATGATGGGAACTGAAGCAGGGTCCTCCACAAGATCTCTTAGCCACTGGTCTCTCCCGTCACCCTTAAGTGAAGAACTTACAAACTAAGCATTGCATTCGGAATTGTAACTGTTTAAATCTCTGGGGCTTAAGAAAATGAAACCCAGGTAGAAATGTTGGCTTGGTCAGGACTTGTGGTGTGTGGTTGGGAGCTGTGTGGGGGAGAGATGCACAAATAATGGCTCTCTTGTCTGACAGCGACTGATATGCGACTTTGACAGTGAGCCCGTTTTTTGATTGATATTGATAGCCTATGGAAAAAACTTGTGGCATCAGAGATCATAAAGCAAACCCCGTGCTTTCCTCCCTGGAAAACCTCAGCCTTTTCATGAAGGAAGCAGAAGACAGGGTTTTAAATTTTCTGTCAGCAACTTCATTTAGCCCAATTTTCTTTCTCAAAGGGGAAATTACTCACGAGTGTTTTGGCTCTGTTCAAATCAACCAACTCAACCACTCCTTGGTTATTTTTTTTTTCCGTTTACAAATTGAATCGTTTGAAGAAGCTAATCATTTCTTAGCCACGGTCAGCTACTGAGCTAGAGGCTTAGTACCGAATAGGAAGACTTATGATCCGGGTTGGTTTTCTTTGATGCCACAGAACCACGGAGAGCAAAGCACAGCAGGTGTCCAAGGCTGTTGGAATTATGCTATCTGGAACCCCTGGGTCCAGAGGGGTTTCATCTTTCCCATTGTTGCTGGTGACCCTGGTTGCACTTAAACATTGTTTTGAGCTGACGGTGTTTCTAAAGACCTCCAGGCTGGTGGAGTGAGAGGAACAGAACTAGGAAGACCTAGGCTTTCATCCTGGTTTTGTGGCCAATGACTAATGAGTCCTGGGAAATCCCTTTGTGTTTTCTGAGATAAAAGATTGTCTTATTTGGAAACAGGGGGAACATGAGCTGTAATCATCTCTGGCCCTGTTTCTTCATCTAAATGTTGTTTTCCCATGAATGGCATAGCTGGTTCTGTGGCTTATTAAGAAGGAATGGTCCTTCAAGCAGGGACAGGAAGCAGTTACGGTGGGAGCCCATGGTGTCCTGGTGCCCGGCACAGCTGCACTGAGAGTGGAGGGGCCCGTGATCAGGTGTGGACTCTTGATGCCCACTCTGGACAGCTTGGAATGCTAACCAGGCTTGGCATGATGCCATCAGAGGGATGGCATCCTAGTCTCAGTAAATTCTTCCAAAGTTAATTATTTCATCATGATGCAGTGAGCAGTTAGTTGTTTGGTCCTGGGGTCTAACAGATCAGCATCCTGTGGAATCTTCCCAACTTAGCTGCCATAGTACTCTTGAGGCAAGGATGGTTTCATAAAATGCGAACTGTCAGTCACACTCATCTTCAGCTCTGTCTTTGCCTTGTTTCCTGTTCCCTTTGGCATTCTTAGAAGCCATCCCCCTTTGTGGCTTTGCCTTGGTTTTTTATTGGCTCCAAATTTTGTTGATAAAGGTTCACAACTGCATTTTCTATTTTAGCCTATAAGAAAACCAAATGACACTGGTAGTGTCTCATTGCTATAATTACACCACAGAGCTGCCAAAAATGTAAAAAGGAGAAATTAGAGAGAGAACCTTGTCCTGGTCTGAAGAGAAGGTACTGGAAACGGCAGGCTGAGCTATTGACACTTTGTACTTTGTCAGCGAATTTTCAGGTTTTCTGTAAACTCCTCAGGGTCAGGATCAAGTTATCTCTGTGTCTAGGTCTGGCTTGCTTTGTGTGACTGGGGCTCACCAGCCCTGAGGTGCCCTTTTGTGCCCCAAAGTTCTAGTGACTATGTGTTACTATAACAAAAGGCCAGAGACTGGGTGACTTATAAAGAACTGGCCTTTATTTCTTACAGTTCTAGAGGCTGGGAAGTTCAAGGTAGAGGAGTAGAGGCCTTTTTGGCTTGAGTCATTTCATAGCAGAAAGAAGAGCAACAAAGGAGTACGTGCCTTAGAGAAAGAGAGGGCTGGCCTTTCGTTCGTGACAGATGAGCTCTTGGGAGTGAGCACACTGCCACAGTAGCACTGTGAATCCATTACTGTGGAGATCCCACCTCAACGCTGCAGAGTTAGGGGTGACATTTCCCTCCCTCCCTGTCTCATTCTCCCCTCTCTCTCCTTCCTTTTCCCTTCCTTCCTTCCTTCCTTCCTTCCTTCCTTCCTC
>NW_021604781.1:3210630-3225749 GCF_004785775.1 Grammomys surdaster
CCCTCCCTTCTTTCTTTCTTTCTTTCTTTCTTTCTTTCTTTCTTTCTTTCATGTGTATGAATGTCGTCTCGATGCACATTGCACATGTGTGTACCGTGTGCTTGGAGTGTCCATGAAATCCAGAAGAGGAATCAGTTCCCTTGAAACTGGAGTTGCAGATGACTGTGAGTGTGCTGGTAACTGAACCTGGATTCTCTGCAAGAGCAGGAAATGCTCTTAATCACTGAGTCATCTCTCTAGACCCTGGGATAGTGTCCCTGCCCCTGCTCCCCATGACAGGGTTTCTCTGTGTAGCCCTGGCTGCCTTGGAACTCACTTTATAGACCAGGCTGGCCTTGAATTCAGAGATCTGCCTGCCTCTGCCTTTTAAGTGCTAGGACTAAAGTTTGTGTGCCACCTTGCCTGCTTGGGAAGGCTTTTAAACACATACCTTGAGGGACGCAGTCAAGCCACAGCAGTTGCTATTACCTGTCCTCCTCCAAGGCCCCCTGTGGGACCTTAGGGGTGCTTCTCAGGCAGGAAACATGTGTCAACATTCTCTATGACAGCTTGTCTTAGTTACTTTTCTATTGCAGGGACAAAACACCATGACTACAGCAACTTATAAAGGAAAGCATTTAATTTGGGGTTCATGGTTCCAGAGCCTGTGACCATCATGGCGGGGAGCACGGCAGCAGTCAGGCAGGCATGGCAGTAGAGCAGTAGCGAAGAGCTAAGCAGGAGTCAGAGGGGCACTGGGAAGGGTTGTTGAAACCTCAAAGTGACACACCTCTTCCAACACATCTCATAATCCTTTCAGCAATTCCACCAGCTGGTGACCAGGTATTCAAATATATGAGCCTGGGGTTTGGAGGGAGGATTTGAACATTCTCTTTCAAACCACCACACATCATGTCTGAGCTCAGCAAAGACAAGAGCTAGGAGACCTTTTCATCTTGAGGCGAGTCCTGCCTGCATTCAGACTATGTCTGGGATTCTTGTGATGCTTTAGAGTTGACAAGGCCTTTAGAACTAACTTTCCCCGAATGCAGTTTTATACAGGAGGAATAGCTTCTAGCCTAAATAAGTCACGTGTCTAAGGTCATGAACTAAGCACACGACCCAGCCTGGAGAGATGGCTTGGGGGTTAAGATTACTGGCCAGCTTGGCAGCTCACAATCATCTGTTAACTCCAGTTGTAGGGAATCTGTCACCCTCTTCTGGCCACAGAGAGTACTGCACATACATGGTGCACATCCGTAGTGCAGGCCAACACTCACACACTAAAATAAAAATAAAGCCATCTTAAAGGCACAGCCTTGTCACAGAACTTTTGGAGCAATATAGATGCTTATGGTTCCTACTTTGTCCCCTTCTGATCCAGCCTCCTTATTTTAGGATAGCTTTTAGCTCCATCCTCAAGTCCTGTTACCACATGCTAATTCAGATTATTCACCTTTATTCAGTGTGTTGCTGGTTCAGCTAAATGATGGAATTCATCTTGTCTCTTTCATTTTAAATACAGGATTTGAGGCAAAGTGGTCTACCAAGGAGACATGACATAGGTAAGTAGTGGGCTTTTCTTATTTTTACATGTGTATGGTACAGTGCGTGTGTCTATGTTTGCATATGTATGGGTTTTACATGTGTGCAGGTGTGCATGTACGCACATGTCCTCCTCATTTGCTCTCTGTTTTATGTGCTGAGCAGGGTATATCTGAACTGCTGGGTCACCAAGCCTAGTCAGCCATCTTGTCCCAGGCTTTTCTGTCTCTGCCTAATGAGTCTGGTTTCTATGTGGGTTCTGGGGATCCAAACTCAAGTCCCCGTGCTTGCATGGCCAGCCATGAATCATCTCCAACAATAATTTGTTTTTTAAAAAGATGTATTTATTTTTACCTTATGTGCGTTGGTGTGTTGATTGCATATGTGAAGGTGTCAGATCCCCTGGAACTAGAGTCATAAGACTGTTGTGAGCTCCCATGTGGTTGGTAGGAATTGAACCTGGGTCCTCTGGAAGAACAGCCAGTGCTCTTAACCACTAAGCCATCTCTCTAGCCTTGTGTTTTTTGTTTTTTTGTTTTTTTTAAAGACAGGCTCTCTCTATGGAGTTCTGGCTGATCTTGAACACACAAAGATCCACCTGTTTCTGCCTCCTGAGTGCTAGAATTAAAAATATGTACCACCACCACTCAGACCCAGCAAGGAATGTGTCTGTGTGTCTTTGTTGTAAGTTATATTCTAGTGAGGTGGATTTTCCTCTTTGGTTATACTTAATATTTTGTTGGTTTTGGCTAGCCTAAAGCTTGCCATCATGTAGAACTTGGGCGAACACGCTCATGGCTTTTGATCTGTGTGGAGTATTTTCTGGGGCTGTCCATTTATTGCTCGTTTCTGGAGGAGAAACACTGCCTATCATTTAGTGTCATGGACACGTTTGCTGATAGCAAACTCTATCAAGCTTAGAAAATAGCAGTGAAAGCGTGCAGGAAAGAGGGGCCTCACCTCGTACAGCTGTGTCATCGGGGCAGCAGAGTCAGGTGGCTGGCTGCATGGCATGCCAGAGAAGGCTACGGAGACCAGCACTGGGCTGGACTCAGCCAGAGCCTGACTCTCTGAGGGAGCACTCAGGTTATAGATAGAAAACTTTTCTTATTTCAGATATAATGAACAGCAGGACCGTAAGTGAATGCACTCATACCGGGCAACAAACTAGATCAATCTGGTTCTTTTCCTGGAGTGGATAATCTCTCATTCGTTATCCACCACGCCCCATGTCCCAGATAACTCTCCCATATACATCTGTCCCCAGGACAGGTTCCCCTCCTCTGGGAAGTCATTGACACCCCAGTTTCCTCTTGGCCCTTGATGCCTTTTCCAGTTTGAAGCCAGTTAGTTCATAGTCCTGGCATCTTAGCATCTGTATAAATCTTTCATGATCTGACTTAGCTGAGCCCGCCCACCCTCTAACTTCATCACCTGGGCACCGGAAATCTTTTTAGAGCGTGTTTCTGGACTCCTCCCGGCATGCAGATGCTGCAGAGATAGAGTATAGTAACCCCCTTTCTTCCTCAGCTACTGTCCTTTGTGTACAACTGTGTAGGAAGCTGCAGCCCATATGAAGGAATGCAGCAGGTCCCTCTGTGACCTGGGCCCACTGTCTTCTGTGCCTCCATATCACCCACGAGTGAGTGACTCTGGCTCTCCACCCAGTTCTGTGGTCCCAGCCAGGTCTTGGCTCTGCCTTGGGCTCTGCTTCCGTGCTGCTTCTGTGCACCTGACTCTGAGCAGGTTACTCAAGATGCAGACGGATGGGTTTCGAACATAATTGTAGTCCACGGAAAAGGAAGGGCCAGTACGACCTCAGCTATATGAAAAGATCAAGGACGAACATGACTCACACGACGAAGATGCCTGAAAGGGGAGAATTTGCTTTTGGTTTTCTAGAATAGTCTTTTCCCTTCGAGGAGGATCTGTTGTCTGGGGAGAGAGAACAGTGGCAGCTTTGCTGAGCTGGTAGACGCAGCAGGGCTGCTTATGGTGGCGAGCATCGGATTAGCCTTTTGACAGGTGGATTATTGTAGTACAGAATCTATTAGGAAATAAACCGGACTTACGAGATGCTTTGAGGACTAATGCAAAGAATGCCTGGATATCCACCAGCCAGGTTAAGAAGTAAAACATTACTCAGAGAACGGAAAGCTTTTATGCTTTACCCCCAGTTATGTTTGTCACTCATGGAATCTTTTACGCTTTTAAGTAACATATATGTAGCGTGTAACAGGGTAGCTTTTATTGTAAATTGCACACAAACTAGAGATACCCAGAGAGGGAGTATCAGTTGAAGAACTGTCTTTATCAGATTGGCTTGTGGGAATGTCATTGGACTATTTTCTTGGAGAAGGGCCTGGCCCGCCATGCACAATGTCATGCCTAGGCAGGTGGGCCTGGGCTGTGTAAGATACCAGCCTGAGCAAGCTAGGGAGAGCGAACCACTAAGCAGTGTCCCTCCGTGGTCTCTGCATCAGTTCCTGCCCTGAGTTCTTGCCTTGGCTTCCCTGGAAGATAGTTTGTAACCTGTAAACCAAATAAACTCTTCCACAAGTTGGTTTTGGTCATCATGTTTATCACAGCAACAGGGTCATATTGAACAGTATTAGTATTATCTATGTGATGTATGTTTCTGTTTATACTTGTGAGTTACCGACGTACAGATTTTCCTTCTTTGTTTTGTATTTTGGCAGTATTATAACATTCTACCCATGAGATTAATATAGAATATCTTGATTTATACACGTAGTCTTAGTTATTGCTTTTATTAATTAGTGATAGCTAATTAGTCCATGCTAGTTGATTTCCACTGCTGTGTAGCATTCTGATTTACATGTGTTGCTGGTAGATAGTCACGTTGCTTCCAGTTTTTCTTTCCACTTGGTTTCTTAAGGATGACTGAGAGGTGGGGTGTATGTCACTGGAAAATGCATCTTCAATTTAATTAAAAATTGGAAGCAAATCCCCCTAAGCTTATTTATTCCATTTCTTTGTTTTTAATATTTTATAATTATTTATGTGTATGAGCGTTTTGACTACATGTATGTCTGTGCACCTTGTGTGTGCAGTACCCACGGAGGCCAGAAGAGGGCATCAGATTCCACAGAATTGGAGTTACAGATAGCTTTGAGCTTTCATGTGGGTGCTGGGAACTGAACCCAGGTCCTCTACAAGAGTGACAAGTGCTCTTAACCACTGAGCCATCTCTCTAGCTCCTATTCCATGCTTTAAAAAAAGCCATTTTTATTATCGGGCCTTTGATATGTTAGTTTATATCAGTGTTTCACATTTGCTACCCCTTTGGGGGGGGGTCAAATGACCCTTTCCCAGGGGCAATGTATCAGATATCTTGCATATCAGGTATTATGATTCATAACAGTAGCAACATTATAGTTATGAAGTAGCAATGAAATAATTCTACGGTTGGGCAGTAACCACAACATGAGGACCTGTATTGAAGGGTCGCAGCATTAGGAAAGGCTGAGAGCCACTGTCTTTTATAGTTATATTACAGGTAGATCAAAGATAATATTTTGTTTGAGAAAGAAGACTCCCTTTTAACCTTCTCCCTGTGCTTAATGTACGGAGCGGAAGCCAGCTTAGAATAGAACACATACGTGAAATGTTCCTATTTATATAGACAGGAAAAGGAACTAGGTCGTATTCACTTAGGTTGCTCAGAATGGCTTTTTAAAAATATTTATTGAATTTTATTTAGTCAAAGAGCATTTCTGATTATTTTTAGGACCTAGATGGCTCCCTGTGGAACTATCAGTTGTGTGAATATTAGAACAAGGGAAGAAATGAACAGACCACTAGAATCAAATGGAACGAGAAAGCACAGTAGAATACAATGAAAGTCAAATTAGCATCCTTGGTCCGAAATGTTAGAGATGGGGGCCTCTGGTGGCAGGAAGGACCCCACTTCGATTTGCTATAAACCTGGCTGGAGGTCGCAAATGACATCTCACCGTACCCTGGTTCTCTGTGTTTCTTTATTCCAATTTCAGTTCTGAGGAGGCCTGATGTGTTTCTCCTGACAGTGACCCGAGCAACAGCCACATGGGTTTTTTTTGTTTTTGTTTTTGTTTTTTTTTGGAGGGGGTCTTCCCCAGGTGGTTGGAGGTTTGCCCTGAGCTTTCTGTTGTGAAAGGCTGGCTGTGTTAAGGTGGGTTCTGCACTCAGGGTGCTGTGAGATACTGTCTTCTGTGCAACCCTCCCTGCTAGCCCTTGCTTCTGTGGGATGGCTCTGGCCAGTTTCCTGGAGATAATTCACAATCCTGGCTAGTGCCTTGCGAATCAGGGAGGGGATTATTGCCTTGCTTATTTGAAAATCCTGTGACCTCATGGGATGTAGACAGTGTCACTGTAAAAGGCCATCTGGAACATTCTTGAAATATTGCATATTCAAGTAGTTTAGTTATTGCATGTTTTCTTAAAATCTACGTATTGAAGGCTTGGTCACCAGCCCACAGCGCTGTCAGGAAATAATGAATCCTTGAAGAAGGGAGAAGCTAGGTGAGTGGGGCCGTGTCATTGAAGGGAGCCATGTTGGGATGCTGGCTTCTTTGTGCCTTTCTTTGTTTCCTAGACTTCAGTGAGGCCAGTAGGCCCTGTGTTGTTGCTTCTGTGACGCACCCCCTCCTCCCCACCAGTCCTTAGCAGAAACAGTTTGTAGGAGGGAAGGGAATCTGGGCTCCTGGTTTTAGAGCATTTCAGTCAGTCAGGTGGGGAAGGCTGAGGGTAGTCTTTGAGGTGGGACTATGCAGAGTCGCCTCATGTCATAGACAATCAGGAAGCAGAACGTGAGCCAGGAGCCAGGAGTCAAGCAAGGATAACTGTCAAAGGCCCCTTTGACCTTCCTTCTGCAACCAGGCCCAACAGGATCCGATAGGTCCCACAGTGGCCCACAATAGCAATGGCTGCTGGGACCAAGCTTTCAGCATGAGCCTGTGAGGGACGTTTCCAATTCGAACCACGATAGGCACCACATTGCCTCCCGCCACACACGTGGAAGACGGTGGGGCTAAGTGAGCGTGGGTCGGGACCACCAACACTTGAGCCAAAGGAAACGTTTCCTTCGTGTGCATTGATGGTGCCAAGATTTTACCATATAATAAAATGGTTCGCGCTCTCAGAATTTTGGAGGCTAAAATCCATGGTGAAGCTGTCTTCAGGGTTGACTCCTGAAGGATGCGGGGGTTGGGCAGGGGTGGTGGTGGTGGTGATGATAGTGGATTTTCTCCAGGCTCTTCCTTGGCTTGTAGATACCAATTCCTGTGTTTTCACCCTGTCTTTGCCCTGTGTATTTGAGTGTCCAGTTCCCCCTCCTCTATAAGGACACTAGTCATTCTGGCCTTTGTAATGACCCCAGGTTAGCCTGATGACTCTGGAAGACCGAGTTCTACACAGGATCATGTTCTGAGGGCTACAACTTGGCATATGTCTTTGGTGGCAGGGACAGTTCACACCATAGCACAGTGTACGATTATGTTGGGCCTGTTGGAAGGTCACCGGATGGAGTGGTGGTTTATTTTGCAGATGGAAGGAGACCTATAGTTTGTTATCAAAGGTTTTGTCTAGTGTGGTGAGCTTGTTTGCATAACACCTCTCGGAAGAAAGTCTTGGACATGGCTTTAAAGGTAGAAAAGATTTTGGCTCTAGAGTTATATAAATAAAACGATTCCAGGGTTGGTGAAATGGCGCAGTGGCTAAGAACACTGGCTGCTCTTGCAGAGGACCTGGGCTTAGTTCTCAGCACCCACATGGTGGCTCACAGCTGTTGTAACTCTAGTTTCAGGAGCTCTGACGTCCCCTTCTGGCCTCTGTGGGTACTGCACACATGTGGTGCATATACACACATGCAGGCAAAATACCCATACACATAAGATTTCTAAAAGTGTAGAATTTTCCCTTCAGGGTCTATCGCTTGAATTTTTGGTTTATAACTGTGGTCTTATGTTGATGTTCAAGTTTGTTTTAATCACTGTTAATCACTTTTTCTTTGTTTGTTTTAGACTTAAAAGAAATTGTGTTTGTCATCCAGAGTCAAAGTAATTCTTTTCACGCCAGGAGAGCAGAACAGTTGAAAAGAAACATCTTAAAGCAGGCTGCAAATCTGACACAGGTACGTAGAGCCGCCCAGAGGTATGCAAGGCTAATTATGTATATATTGAGATATTTATGTTTTTCTAAATCTATAGAAAATAAATTTTATTCAGGTGAGAATAACTCTTGGGGCTCACTATACTTCTTTAATGTCGACTACTGCTGAAAATGTTCTCTCATGGTGCGTATATATTTAATTATGAGTTATGTAACTGTGTAGGGCTACCGTGGCTTTGTCATGACTGTTAGAATAAAATGGAAGAAATGATATTTTAAAAGAAGTAGGGATAATTAGCATGCAAACTTTCGGCAACACATTCTGAGGCGGTTTTCATGTTGAAATAACATTCTCATTAATTAATCTTAGTGTAGTGCCCCCTCTATGAGTTTCTTAATCCATGATTTTCTTTTTAATTGGGTACCACTAATTGAACCTTCGATCTGATTTATAGTGTAATATCCCAGAAGGATTATGGAGAGAAAAAGAAACACATATAGCTCCATGTTAATGACATGTGGAAGAGGTGTGAACTGCATCTAGGGTGTTCTGAATAATGCAGGTGTTTTGAATGAGGAAGCTCTGGTTTCTTATACCATAAGTCATTCCCTTTATTTGATGAGGACATAGTTCAAGCCTCCTAGTGGGTATCTGAAGCCACAAATAGACCTGTATTCTATATGCAGTGTTTTCCTCATACACACACACCTCTATTACATAAGATAAAATTAGTTTATTAGTCAATCACACTGAGATTACCGGTATCTAAAAGCTGAGTAATTAGAACAGTGTATTGTCATGTCAGCCCGTTGCCTCAATGCTCTGGATGTGAACCTGGAGACGCCTGAAGCAGGCACTGTAGTGTGCCGGGTGTCAGCACTGTACCTGACATGGCTGTCAGTCACCAGTGGATGGGCGTTAGCTGTGAGGATATGCTGGACCAAGGCCTGATGGGTGTCCTGGCAGGGAATTTAGAAGCCCAATACTTTATCATATGTCTCAGAATAGCACGTGGCTTTAAAGCTGACAGTTAGGTAGGATATTTTCCATCTATTATTTTCAATCACAGTTGCCCTTGGGGAGTTGAGGCTGCAGATAAGGGGTCTGCCATCTGTCCACAGATGCTTTCTCCTTTTGCTTTCTCTCCTCTTCTTTCCCCTGCCTCCTTCCCCATTCCTCTTCCTCCTCTCCTGTTTCTTCTCCAATCTTCTTCTTTTTTATATATATATATATATATAATTTTTTTCTTCAAATTGTAATTTATACTCATTAACACAGGGGTTATAAACACAAAAAGGCAGGACTTGGGGAAGGGGATGACACTGGAGCGTGGGTGTTCAGGGGGAATACAGATATTTTTCAGAACAGGGTATTGGCTGGGTGAGGGTTCAGAGGAGAGGTCACTATGACTCTGCCTATGATTCACTTGTCCTTATCTAAGTTGGTATTATCTGTCAAGGCTACCTATTTACAAGGTCTGTGACTACTCAGGCTGGTAAATTTCCACAAAAGCTGCCTGTTTACAATAGCTTATAGCCATCTGTTTCAATGTTTATCCACAGAGACCCAAGACTTGGTGTTAGTATACATGTATGACATGCCTATTGCTGATTTTAGGCCTATGGCTGATTTTAGGCCTTCAGTGTGTAAGCAGGGCTGCCCCTGACATCTCCTCCCTTCTTTAAGTATAGGTGGGCTGTGGCGAATCTAATCTTGCGAAGGCGGGGATAGAGGCCTGACCTCCAGTAATTGAAGGGGACCTTGTAATGGTTCCGGTCCCCCTGTCGTTGTCCAGTGAGGCATGAGGGCCATACCCGTCCCGTGTCTTTTTCCTGGAGAGGGGATACTTTTGACATCAACCCCTATGCAGTCAGGCTTGTCCCTCAGGGAACCCAGAGAGATATTTTTAACTTTTATTGATATTCCCTTGCAGTGCTTAGCCTCGCAGCCTAAGCAAGAATTCAGGTTGCCTGTCAAGAGGGGGTTCTGGGTGGCCCCTCTCTGCCTGGTCTAGGGGCAGAAGTACTCTCTTTTAGGTTGGGTGGAGATGCTTCTCCCATCTTCTACCTCCTTCCCTTCTCCTTCCTTCTTCCTTCCCTCTTCCTATTTCTTTTCCTCCTTCTTCCTTTGAGACAGGGTCTCACTCTGTAGCCCAGGCTGGCTTGGGACGTGTTATATAGACTAAGCTGGCCTACAGAGAGATCCCCATGCCTCTGCTTCCTGAATGCTGTAATTAAGGTGGGCATCAACATGGCTGAGAGATATTTCTTTTTTATGAGGCCCAGACACTCACGTGCGCACGCACGCATGCGTGCTCATACACACACAAATCCTTTCTACACCAGTTGCCTTGGCCCTCAAGACTGCCGACCTGAGGATCAGCGTTCTCTCTTGCTTATCTCTGTTTGTCCCACTAGAGGCGCTCTTTCAGTGCACTGCAGGATGCCACCTGGAAGAGGGAACCCCAGTGGCCTGAATAATCTCTCTCTTGGGTTCAGGCAAGCATGAACTGCACGAACTCCCGCAGGGAGACCTTGGAAATTCCCCAAACGTAGTTAGTGATGACCTCAGACACATTGAGACTGGGTCACTTACTCCCGTGAGAACCGCGGGCACACTTTTCCATGTGTTCTTGCCTGGGCCCTGCTTCCATCTCAGAGAGGCCGTTTTGTTTGTTCCTATGATAACTGTGCTACCATTCTTGTCAACAATATGGATGGTACCCTGTGCCAACCAGGCCTGTGTGATTGAATTTACTCCATAGTTTTTCTTCTGTATGTTCACTCCCACCCTTTAATCTTTCTCTTCATGTCCTGGTGTGTGTGTGTGTGTGAGCGCGTGCGCGCACATGTGTGCATCTGGCAGTCCCCCAGAATCTTTGGAGCAGGGTGGGGCTCCTGGGACTTGGCTCAGTGATAATGAGATATCTGGATACCTGTTGATGGGAAGCAATAGAAATAAAATGTACCACACACAACACACACACACGCACACACACACACACGAAAAGTGTTACATGCAAGTATATGAGCATATATATGTATACATGCATACACACATAGATGAAAATGTTGCATGCATATACATACACATGTATATGCGTAGACACATATACACGCTGAAGGTGCCGTTTGACGGGCTGTGCCTGCTTCTTTTGGGGCTTTGGTTGCTGGATTCTTAGCATTGATTCTAGGCTCTGGGGGAGTGTGGCTCCAGGCTCCCACCAAAGCCAGACACAGCAGTTGTGATCAGGAATGGAGACTGTTTGCCCCTTCATGTCTCTAGTAGCTTAGTTTTATTTCTGGGGCTTGAGCATTAGCCTCCTGCACACCGGACACATGCGTGCTCCTCCTGAGAGTGTGGATTCATCAGAACAGTGGTGACCTTCCACAGTTCCTGTGTGTGTGTGTGTGTGTGCGTGCTTGTGTATATGTGTGTATATGTGTATACATATGTGTGTATGTGAATATATATATGTGTATGTGTGCATATATATGTTTGTGTGTATATAGGTGTCTATATATGTGTACATACATTGTGTGTGTGTATGCATGTAAGCGTGTATATGTGTATGTATATGTGTATGTGTTTGTGTATACATGTGTATGTATATATAGTTATCTGTATATATGTTTGTATGTGTGTTTCTGTGTGTGTCCGAGTGTACATTTGGGCCTGTGCATGTGTTTGGCCAGAGGACAACCTTGGTATAGTTCTTAGGCAATCTTCCTCCATTCTTCCTCCTCCCCGCCCTCCTTCCCACCCTCTCTTCCTCTCTCTCCTTCCTTTCTTTCCTTCTTTTGTGATAGGATCTCTCAGTGGCCTGGAACTCACCCAGTAGGCCCAGGAAGGCTAACCTGGCTGGCCACTGAGCCTCAGGATCCACCCACTCCTAGTCTTCCTCTCAGCACTGGGGTTTAGATGCATTCTGCTATGACCACCCTTTACTTGGGTGCTATGGCTCTGACGTCAGTTCCTCCTGCTTGAATGATAAGCACTTTTATACAGCTCCAGCTCCAGGGGATCTGACGCCCTCTTATGGTCCCTGAGGGTAACTGCATGAGTCTGCACATACTCGTTTATGTTCACACATTGATGGTATAGGGGTGAGTGCTGTAAGTCCCGTGATTATAGGCAGGTGTCACCGTACTTGGGCTCTCTGTACCAAATTGACCCATGGTTGTAAGCCACTCTTTCCTGGTCCTACTTCTGTATCATGTTCAAACCTGTTATATCTTGTACAAACCTATTGTATCTTGTACAGACCTTCTGTTCTGTATCATGCACAAACCTGTTGTATTCATTTTGCTAATTTTGTGTTATTACTCATTACCCATTTATCTTTCTCCTCCACAGATGTTAAAGGCAGAGACCACACACACACACACACACACATACACACACACACACACACACACACTCTCCATTAATTTCTGATCACTTGGAACAAAGCTGTTTGTGTGACTTACCCTGAGCCCCCAAATTCATTTTTTTTTTCTGAGCAACTTTTTTCCCTTTTGTAGTAGGTGTTTCTTTTACTTTAGAAGCAAGTGAAAAAAGATCAGTTTATTTAATTTTCTGTGTATGAGTATTTTTGTCTGTGTACCACATGCACACAGTGTAGAGGCCAGAAGAAGGCATCAGATCCCCTGAAACTGGAGTTGTGATGGCTGTGAGCCCTCATGTAGGAACTGAACCCCGGTCTTCTGCAAGAGGAGCCAGTGCTCTTAGTTGCTGAGCCATCTCTCTAGCCCACAAATGAATATCTCAAGGGCACAGTTCAGTCGCATCAGGTATATTCTTGTACATCTCCACAGCCCCTTTATGTAATAAAACTAATACTGTATACTTCTAAACAACTCCATGCGCCTCCTTTTCTGCAGCCCCAAGTAACCCCCATTCTCTGTAAGTGACTGCTATGGATAAACCTAGACTGGGGGAGGGGACGATTCTTAGAGTAATCATCCTTTTGGGACTGGCTTGCTTCGCTTAACTATGTTTCAAAAGTTCCTTTGTTCAAAAAGAATACTCAGGAAACAAGCCAAAACAAAACCCCATAGCTATTAGTATTTTTGTTCAGGCTAGTGAGTTCAGTCTAGTGTAATGAACGTTATCATCATCTGTAGACATCTTATCCCTGGAGTTCTGACTGGCATTCCACCAAGACCGCTTCCTGACACCTCTTGTCCCTTTGTCCCGGTGTGTATCTGTCCCATGCTCAGTCCCTGATTCCTAGTACTTGTGTGGAATGCCAAATACAATATCAGGGACTGTGTGTCCATCGATGTTCTGTCTCAGCGTCTAACATTTACAAGTGGTTCCTCTTGTCTGAAGTGTTTGGCTCCTCTAGCCCCTTTGTTTCTCTTTAGTTCTAAAGTTTATATTTAATTTTTATTGTTTTTTTTTTCATTTACATCCTCAGTGAGTTAGCAGCCCGATGGCCACTAGGTGGCGATATTGGTTTTACATTTAAAGAGGCATAGTTAAGAATTGCCCCGGGGCCCCAGAGTTTAATTTCTGTGATAGTAAATAGAGTCCAAAGTGATAAAGAGACACCCCTCTTCTGACTATAAGATCAACTGTTGCTGTTACCCTGACATTTCTTCCCCACTGGGGCTCAGCTGTGGATGCTGTAGTAAGGAGAACAGATCTATACCGCTCAGACTTAGTTTGCTGTGGCGCGCTGGAGTGTGCTGTATGCCTCAGGCAGGTTCAAATGTGGATTAACAAGGCTTTGTCAATCAAAAGATTGCAGAATTTGCAGCTATGCTTGGTCCTGGATCTTTTTCTCTTTATGTAGCTTTTTATCTCTCATACGGGATTACAACTTTGGTTTAATTCTATGAGTGGCACTTCAGAGATTTAAAAATAGTTGACAGCTAGCACCAAGTCTATAGACAGTTCCTGAGGGGCGGGCAGGGAGGAGATACTTTGCCTTGGGACTCTGGGACTAGAGAAGGTAATCTTCTGAGAATTAATAGCTGAGATGTACCAACCAAGCAAGGAAACCTCACCTTGTAAAGCAGGGACACTCCTAGTTGGAATCAAACTGTTTCAAGGAATTGACGTACTTTTGGGACCGCGTTGGCAGCTCAGCCTGCCTCGGAGCTGTGATAGCGGAAGAGGGAAAAGCTGTCAGTCTCGCTGGAACTGTGGTGGGCGCTTGCAAGGACCACAGATAAGGGGCCCTCAGTGTGTCTGTCTGTAGATTCGCCTTCTGAGAGCGTTCCTAAAAGTTGCCCCGTGAGGGGCAATCAGCAGTTAGCTTTCATCATTTGAATATTTATCTGATAGCTCAATATATCTGTGCCTCCCACAGTAGCAGCTTCCCAGAAACTGCTGTTTATTTATTCATTACCCCTGTCAGGTTGCACGCTTCTCTGAAGCCTGCCAAAAAAAATCAAGGCGCAAAAGATGGAAGCGGTTCTGTGATTAGCGGCTTCTTCTAGCTGTTTTCAGCGTTACCCGGGCCTGTTTTGCTTCAAGGTGCTGAAACTCGATCTTATTAAAAGCACAAACATTTTTTCATTTTTACAGTCTGAATAAGAAACGGGCACCTGTACCAGCTCTATGTGAAATTTAGTAGTGTGCTCCGAGTGGCTGCAGGAGGAGTGAAACCATTTTTCTTGTGTTCTAGAACATTCCCGCTTGTACTGAAGCTTGACATGCAGTTAATAGTCACTTTGAAATTTCTAATTTTTAGCATCATTTTTTTCCTAATCAGTGAATTATCAGGTTTTACCAAGTGTTATTTTATATGCTGACTGCTGTTGTAGCTTGCCCTGGTGTGAAGGATCACAGAGGAACCTAGAAAAGGGATAATTTAGTTTTTTTTAATTACTTAAAAGCAGATGGTAACTGTTTGATACTGTGCGTGACAGTCATTAGGGGGAGACTGGACGTACAGGACATACATGTTACTGTACCCATGCAGCCGGGTTCTGTAGCTTTATTAGACCAGACTGTTTATACGAGAAGGAGATTTTAGACAACCCAAAGGCTTGTGAAAACCTCGATGTCCGTGTAATGCCGTTTAAAAGCACCACCCTATGTGGAGAGTGAGTTGGTAATGTACCAGTTTTGCCGGTGAGGCTGGAGATGAGGGAGGGCTGAGATGTTTGTGAAATCAGGTTGCAAAGAGAGGGAAAATCACCTGGAGGATATGGATTCAGAATAGAGTTCTGGAAGGCAACACCGGGATCTTTCAGAAAGGTATACTCTGGATGCTTAGTAGGGTCTGGGAATTGAACAGTCATCCTTATGGGGTACAGCAAGCAGGTGTGGGGGTGAACTAGGTAGGGCCCTTTTAGATTAGGCTGGAGGGAGAGGAGTGTTGGAGCGACAGGTACCACGGCTGATGAAATATGAGGTCCCTAAATTTGAGGGACATACAAGAAAGCTGATTCTGAAGGAATGCCATTTCTTCTATAGCTAGCTAGCTTGCTTGTCTGCCTGTTCTCCCTCCCTCCCTCCCCCCCCCCCT
>NW_021604781.1:3225849-3273291 GCF_004785775.1 Grammomys surdaster
TCTGTCTCTCTCTCTCTTCTCTCTCTTCTCTCTTCTCTCCCTCCCTCCCTTTCCTCCTTTCCTCCCCTCCTTCCCTTCCCCCTTTCCCTCCCTTCCTCCTCCCCTCCCCCCCCCCCCCCCCCACCATGGAGAAGTGCGCAGATGCAGGTGCAGGTGAAGAGTTACTGGAAGGAAGAGCCCTGGAGAAGCATGTGCAGGCAGCTTTCTTAGTCAATCAGGCACCTGAGTTGATTTCTTTTTAAATGCCTTTTAGGTCCATAGCGTCTGGCTGCCAGTTACGATTTGACGTTTGTTTTTTGAACCTGGCACAATTCCTTCTCAAAGGGACAAAGGGATTACTTGAGTGAGCATTCTTTTCTTGTTTGTTAGGCTATGTTAGGATACCAAGAAAGGTTGTTATCTGAGTCCTCTTTTTTTTTTTTTTTAAACTTTCCGGAATGTGGAATCCAGTTACCAGCTGTCCTGCCTAAAATGATGGAAACCAAAGGGGTTTCACTGTAAGATGAAGTGGAAAGAACAGAAGAAAAGGAGCCATCATGCTCCATGACTTCCTGTTTAGTACTTTCCAGTCAAGCGAGGGTCCAGGCACCTTCTGTAGAGGCTCCGATGAGAAGAATATTCATTACATTTAGCACAAGGAAAAGGTCACGGTAGATGGGTCGAGAAAGTTACTGTAGGCGGTCAGGGCGGGGATGGAGAGGAGCGGAGGGTGAAGCTTAGAACACTGCTGCAGACTGAAGAACCAGCTGACCGGTGGACAAGATAGACTTCCGTTTCCCCAGGCAACCCACCAATAGGGAACACACCTGCTTCTGAGAGACGCTTCATCTGGGTCAGGGAGCCCCCTCCCCTCACTCCTACCCACTCATACGGCTTCTGATTCCATTGCCTTCTATTGTGGGGAGACTCTAAGCCTTATTTGAAAACCTGGCAGAGCCCTAGCCTTCCCAATAAATTATTCCTTTGCCTGTTCACAGAAAATTTTGGAAATTGCCATTTTTTTTTTCTGGAGCGGAGTTAGTCAGGCCTTGGCTCATTAGATTAAAACAACCCATCTCCATAAAACAAGCCGGGCAGGCTGGCACAGTCTGGCACAGTCTGGCTCCAAGAAGCCGGAGAAAGATGGCCTCACACGTCCTAATTTTAGAAATTTATTTTATTGGCATGGAGACAGTGTGAGGTACTTCATTAGAAGGTTAGTGTTGAGAATCAGCAGTGCCGTTTTATTCCCTGAGGGTTTGGTTTTATTTATTTATGTTTTTGACACAGTCTTACTGTGTAGCCCTGGCTGGCCTGGAACTCACTATGTAGATTTCAGACTCAGAGATCTCTCCACCTTTGCCTCCAGAGCGCGTGGACCACCATCTCTGACTTCCATCTGCCTTTTGATGTTAGCACAATACTTTCCTTTTGAGATGAAAACAGGTTGATACCTAATTGCTCAAAACCCTTTCTTTTGGGTAGAGAGTGACAGATGTTAATAAGACATTCATCATAGAAAATCTTTTTTTTTTTTTTTTATGAAACAGGAGACTTTATTACACTGCTGTTGAGTAAGAAATTATCCATCCATTTGTGTACTGCGTATGTATTATTATTCAGTTTATGGAATATCTATTAATAAATATTTATTTTTGCCCACAACGATAGGTTAGTAATAATGTATTGTAATATAATATATAACAGTATTATAATGTAATATGTAATGCATTATAATATAATACATAATAAATATTATTATTAGTAAGTATTCATTTTTTTGCAGTACCTGGGCAAAACATTCCAGGAGAAAATAGGATTTTTTTTAAAATATAAATTCTTTCTAGCCGGGCAGTGGTGGCGCACGCCTTTAATCCCAGCACTTGGGAGGCAGAGGCAGGTGGATTTCTGAGTTCGAGGCCAGCCTGGTCTACAGAGTGAGTTCCAGGACAGCCAGGACTACACAGAGAGACCCTGTCTCGAAAAACCAAAAAAAAAAAAAAATACTTTCACTAAAGTAACCATTTTTTTTCATACACAACTAGAATTCTTAGAGGCATCCTTTGTTTATATTTTTGTGTTTGTATCTGACGAGTTCCTGCTGTGCCCTTCTTGCTGTGCCATGTGCACAGTGCACACGGATCTCTCCTTCCGTCATGTGGGTCCCAGGGATTGAACTCAGCTCATGAAGCCTGATGCAAGTACCTCTACCTTCTGAGCCTTCTCAGCAGCTCAGAAACATCTCTTATATACGTGCCTTAACCTAGTGTATTCTAAGCAGCACAGGAAGTCAGACGTTGTGACTCAAGGCGGGGTGGTGAGGTGGTGGGGGTTGCATGCCCCCCATCTTGTGCATATTTGCTGTGTGCTTTTGTCTGGCCAGCACTGGAAGTAGTTGCAGCCCTAGACTCCTGCCCTGTGTAAGTCTGGAGAAACTAGGGCTTGGTCATTGTTCTTATTTGTCTTCTATTGCTGTGACTAAACACTGTGACCAAAAACAGCTTAAGAGAAGACAGGGTTTCCTTGGCTTATATTTACAGTCCATCACTGAGGGATGTCAAGGCAGGAACTTTTAAGCAGGAACTTGAAGGAGAACCTGTGGAGGAACACTTTCTGCTGGCTCGAGGTCTGGCTCATGCAGTCTGTTTCTTATACAACCCAAACCCACCTGCCTAGGGTTGTTGCCACCCACAGTGGACTGGCTTTTCCCACATCAGTCATTTATCAAGACAGTCTCTTCCAGACAAGATCATAGGACAGTCTGACCTTGTGGATCCCTCCATTGAGAGTCCCTCTCTCCCCCCCCCCCCCAGGGGACAAATTGTCAAATTGGTAGCTGAAGCTAATGAGAAAGGTCTCGAAGGAAGCAGGTGGCAGATGCTCCATTTTCCCAAGGGTAGAAGATGCCTCGTGATGCAGCATGGTCAGCGGAGTGCTGTCATGTAGGGTCTGGAATCAGGAACCTGAGAAAGCAGGTTGCTTTAGGGCTCTGTTCTCTAGAGTTAACGTCAGTGTCTTAGTTAGGGTTTTACTGCTGTGAGCAGCAGACACCATGACCAAGGCAACTCTTATAAAGGACAACATTTAATTGTGGCTGGCTTACAGGTTCAGAGGTTCAGTCCATTATCATCAAGGCAGGAGCATGGCAGCATGCAGGCAGATATGGTGCAGGAGGAGCCGAGAGTTCTACATCTTCATCTGAAGGCTGCTAGTGGAAGACTGACTTCCAGACAGCTAGGATGAGGGTCTTAAGGCCACGCCCACAGTGACACACCTACTTCAACAACAAGGACACAGCTTCTAAGAGTGCTGTTCCCTGGGGCAAGCATATACAAGCCATCACAGTCGGTGTGAGTGTCAGTGGAGACAGGGGACTAAGTTAAGAGTCAATACATGCCAGGCAGTGGTGGCATATGCCTTTAATCCCAGCACTTGGGAGGCAGAGGCAGGCGGATCTCTGAGTTCAAGGCCAGCCTGGTCTACAGAGTGAGTTCCAGGACAGCCAGGGCTACACAGAGAAACCCTGTCTCGAAAAACCAAAAAAAAAAAAAAAAAAAGTCAATACATGCAAGTGTGCACGTGCTGATGGTGCGGTGCTCTCGGCAGGGGGAGCCTCTCTGGGTTTCCCATCACTGAGTGTAGCGCCCTGCTCTGTGTCAGGGGGCTTGTTGCTTCTGTGTGGGCGAATTGCTTTGTGAGTCTACACAAACATAACACCCCGAGAACACAGGCGAGGACACTTCTAAGCACGTCTACAAAGACATGTGAAAGTTACAGCATTTGAAGGACACCTTGGGATTGTAAGTTTGCTGTGGATGGAAGCAGTAGATGAGGTTTGAGTGGATGAAGGAAAGAAAGATGTGCTACTAAGGGGCTGAGCTGTGTTTGGGAAACTGGTGTGTAAGGGACCTATAGAGACATCTAGTGCATAGGGACAGGGCTTGGGGTGGAGACAGTTGGGAACTTGGTTGGAATCATGGGTGACTTTTACTGGGCGCACATCGCCGTGACTTTTATTCTGAGGTCTTGTGGTGCCCTGTGCTGTGCTGTGTTTGCGGGCATGAGCTCACTTCACCCCAGGCCCGTCACATTTTGCAGAGAGGCGAGCAGTTTGCCTGCACTATCTCTAGTGGAACCAGGCCAGAGGCACCCACAGGCAGGTCTGTGATTCTGTGTTCATTAGTGAGCAGCGGCCTCTCCGGCTGTCCCTGTACTTTAGCATTATGCCTTCATAGCACGGGTCCTTGATGTTCTCCTGTAGATCCATTTGTGGGCGGCCTGACTCTCACTGGAAATTTGAGACTCGAGAGGACGGGGGCTCTGTTGCTTTCTTTGCGGCCTTTGGTTATATTCCTGTAGTCAGACCTGGTGTGTATTTGTGACCATCCTGTGCTGTGGTAAATACACCACAACCAAAACATCTTATGAAAGAAAGGGATCTTATGGGCATATGGTTCTGGAGAGGTCAAGTCCATGTTGGTGAGACTGTGTGGCAGCAGGTGGCAAGCAGCAGGCATGGTGGCTGGAGCAGCAGGCTGAGAGCTCACGTCTTGAAATACAAGTACAAAAAAGAGGAGGGAGGAGGGACTCAGGGAGGGAGGAGGGAAGGGAGGACGGACAGAGGGAAAGAGGGAGGGAGAGGTAGAGAGATCAGAGGGCAAGAGAGCACTGGGAATGGATAGAGATTTTGAAACCCCAGAGCTGGCCTGCAGTGACATACTTCCTACTGCAAGGCCAAGCGAGACGTCCCAGAACATCACCACCAGCAACTGGGAACCAAGTGTTAGGTCCGAGCTCACAGGGAGCATTCTCATCTCATTTAAACCATTGTACCTGTGCATAGTAGATGCTCAAAATAGACTAGTCCCAACGATAACAGTAATAGTTATTAAGTGCTTGGCATGTAGTAACCGACTTATTCCCCCTGGCTATTGTGTTAGCTCATTACAGGAACTAACAGGCCCACAGCTAGTTCAGAGACTGTACTGAAGGTCACATGGCTCGGGAAAAAAAAAAAAAAAGCTAAGATTCAGATGGGAATATTTGGCCTCCAGAAATCAGGTCTTTAAACTCCAGGGTTTACTGCTTTTATGAGAAAATGATTAGTTAGAATATATATGTGCTATAAAAATATATTTAGTAGTTTAGTTCAAAGTACATGGCTTATAAATAAAATTTATAATGCTGTAATACATTTTCTTTTGAGAAAAACAGTTAACGATTAAGACAGGTATATGGAATATGTATATATAATATATATACACACACATACACATACTTGGGTTCTTGGAAAGACTATTAATATAATGTCACTCATAATAGTCTAACCTATAAATGAATCCTGTATTTTAAAGGTTATAAATCTGTCTCATATATGTTCCAAGAAGCAGATCATACAGCCCTATTATGACAATAAGTACTTATCTCTTGCAGAAGGAGTTATGATAATAAGCAGATGTGATTTTTTTTCCCCTTTGGCTTTTTTTTTTTCAAGATAGGCTTTCTCTATGTAGCCCTGGCTGTCCTGGAACTCTCTCTGTAGACCAGGCTGGCCTTGAACTCACCACAGAGCTCCACCTGCCTCTACCTCCTAGGTGCTACCACGCCTAGTATGGATTTTCACTATGGTTTACTTGTTGGCCTAACAGCTCAGTTCAGTCTGTAAACGTCTTGATGTTGCTGTCTGATCTCGCACGTGGCGTGGGTCTGCAGAGTGGGGTAAGGAGATCATAAAGTCTTGTTCTTCAGAGCCTACTTTAGAAGATGAAGGTGAGGGCAAATCACAATGGCTGAGAAATATCTATGGACAAGGAGAGACCAGGGGCTGGAGAGATGGCTCAGTGGTTAGAGCACTAGCTCCTCTTGCAGAGGATCCAGGTTCAGTTCCCAGCAGCCCCACAGGGGCTCACAACCATCTATAACTCCAGTTCCAGAGATCCAATGCCTTCTTCTGGCCTCTGAAGGCTTTTACAAGCATGTGGCACACATGCATACATATGAAGTAGGCTTTTGAAAGGAGAGGTGAGTAGCAATTGAATTAAATCATTGAATGTTTTTTTTCCAGACAGAGGCAGAAAGACGGAAGTGGTGCAAAGCTAAATTTGTGAAATGGTTAAAATTATTTACAACAATTTAAATACTCAGTGCTTTGGTGTGTGTTCCTAGGTCAGCCTCTTCATTTGTCCTGTTCGTACATCGTCTTCACGGCTCTCCTCTGTGTTGAGGTGTGTTGAGGTCTCCTCAGGCTGGAGATGTAGCTCAGTGGTAGTGAACGTTCTCAACATAGGCAAAGACCCCAGCACCACAAACCCAAACGGATGACTAAGTCGGTTTGTCAGCTGTGACACTGCATCAAGACTCCTTTCTAAATGAAGCCCACGAATATGTACACGTGCTGGGTGTTTGCTTTCAGTAATCATTAGCTGCTTTAGCTATGAGCCTTGCAACAAAAGAGTTCAAAGGAAGCCCTGATATAAAACCCAGGGGGCCTGAGTTCTGGAGAGGATGAGGAGGCGGAAGTGGGCTTTGATTCAAACACAGGGGTCACATTGACAGGTTAAGAGTACTGTGATCAACCTTTGGGGTCCCCTTTCACTTACCCACATTTGATCAGCTGCATTCCTAATCCTTTTATGGTTCTGTTGTAGCACTGTCTCCCTCTCTGCACATGTTGGCACGTAGCCATTTAGATTTGAAACGGTGGCATAGCCAGGGCCCAGGTATCAGTAGATTATGAGAGAGCCTCTACTGTCTGTCCTCAGAATATCCATCCCTCGGTAAAGTTGGTACAGCATTTTCCTTTTCTTCTTGATTTTGTATTTGGAAATTCTCTTTCCTTCTCTCCTTTCTCTCTCTCTCTTTTTAAAATATATTTTTCTTTTGTTTTACTTTTTCCTTCTCTCCTTTTCCCTTCTCTTCTTCTTCCTCCTTCTCTTCCTCCTCCTCCTCCTCTTCCTCTTCCTCCTCCTTCCCCGCCTATCTTCTCATAGGCTTGGTACTCACTGTGTAGCCCAGGCTCGAATTGGTAGCAATCCTCCTGCTTCAACTTTTTATGAGCTAGGATTACAGGCATAAATCGCCAGTGGCTGTCAACAATGGATTTTCTCTGTGTGTGCATGGACCTGGAGCTTGCTATTTCTTCTGCTGGCTGGCTAGGCAGCAAACTCCAGTGGTCCTCCTGTCTCTGCTCTCCATGTTATTGGGGAATGGTGTGCACAGCCATGCTGGGTGTTTATATGTATGCTGGAGATCAAGCTCAGGTTCTCGTGCATGCTTGGTGAGCACCCTGACCCACTAAGCCATCTCCCCCGACATCTCTTTTTGGTTTTTTCCTTCCCCTTTCTTACTTTTCAGTGCTGGGGAACAAATCCAGGGCCTTCATTCTGCTAGGTGAGCAGTCCTTGCCTCAGCAGCAGCATCTATGGAAAACCAAACCAAAACCAAAACAAAACAACAAAAAATCCCACCTCTTTCCAATGGCTTACTAAAAGCATTTGTTTTACCAGGTAGTGGTGGTGCATATGTTTAATCCCAGCACTCAGGAGGAAGAGGCAGGTGAATCTTTGTGAGTTGGAAGCCAGCCTGGTCTACAGAGCAAGTTCCAGCATAGTCAAGGCTACACAAAGAAACCCTGTCTTAAAAAACAAAACAACAAAACAACAACAACAAAAGCTTTAAAAGCAGCAACAACAACAGAACCTCAAACATTTGTTTGTGTGTAAAGGTGTCACAGAGCCAGTGACATAGCACCTTTAAAGGCAATCTAAATCTTGTGATGGATTAAACATAAATAATTTGATAGACTGTCTTACTGTGGCCTTTTAAGACAACTCATTTTATTTATATAACTGTGCCTGCATTGTGTGTGTGTGTGTGTGTGTGTGTGTGTGCCTCTGGAGATGAGAGAACAACTCTGTGGAGTTGGTACTCTCCTTTTACCTTTATGTGGGTTCTGGGGATTGAACTCTGGTTGTCAGGCTTCAACAGCAATCCCCTTTGCCCACTGAGCCCTCTCTCCAGCCCCTATTGCAACTTTTAATAATTTAGACGTGGTATACTTCTGAGCATGTGGTAAGAATAAAAGCTCTTAGGCATTTTGGCTAGACTAGATTAACATTTCTTTATAATTAAGATGAACTTGGCTTGCTCTACCATCTGTGAAGACTAGATTTCTGAGTGTAGCAGCTGGGGTCTGCTTGTCATTTTTGAGCACACATTCAGGGACTGTAAGCAACAAGATACATGTACATTAAATACTTAGAGATGCAGAAGCATGAAACAAAGACAGATGCCTGGCCCTTCTTATAGTCACAGTAGAAGATAGGAGACATGCCACACAATTTAGTGAATGAAAAACAGTGAAGTCAGGAGTAGGTGTAGTCTCCTGTTAGTCCATGGAATCTATTTCAGAAGAGGATTTGACTCCTTTCTTTGTGCTGACTAAACTCTTCTTGTATTTGTATTGTGGTAGAAGTCATTCATAAACTGGTGTCTAGGCTCTCCCAGCAATGTGTTCTTGCTGTTGTCATGGAAGCCTGGTGCTACCTGTTGAACATGTCCCGCAACTGTGATGTGGAATTTGGATTCACAAGTAAAAATTGGTGGAGCATTCCAGTCCTCATGTTGGTTTGAATGAAAATGACGCCCAGGGGCTCATGTTTGAATACTTGGTCCCCAGTTGGTGGGACTGTTAGGGAAGAATTAGGAGGCATGTTGGTTTGTCACTGAGGGTGGCCTTGAGGATTCAAAAGCCCACTCCATTCCCAGTTAGGGTTTTCTGCTCTGTGGTTTTGTCTTAAGATGTGAACTCTCAACTACTGCCCTGCTGTCAGGCCTGCATATGTCCTGCCGTGTTCCCCACCACGGTTGTTGTGGACCCTCTGATACTCGTAAGCCCCAAATAAATACTCTATTCTATAAGTAACATTGGTAATAAAATAATGTCTTATCATAATAGAAATGCAACAAAGATAGAAGTTGGTACCAGGAGTGGGGGTTGAACCTACAGACAGGTATACTGGGTACCATAAGCAAAAGCATTTTCTTTTGTAACTTGCCTTGGCCATGGTCTTATCACAGCAATAGAAGAGGAAGACTGCCCTCAATTTAAAAGAAAAACACTGTCATCCTATTTTAACTTTACTGAAGGCCTTTAGAAGTGTGCACCTCATCATTGTGTGACATTGCAAAATGAACTTTGCCACTTTCTGTTTGCTTCAGTCTTTGCTTACATAAGAAGTTGCTTTATGTAGAAGGAGATATTTTGAAAGCGGCGCCCAGTCTGGCTTGTTCCTGGGCAGCCACCATGTTCCCGCTGCTCCTTGGCTCTGACCGGGGCTCCGGCTAGCTAGATGCCCAGGCCCTGGCACCCATGAGATACCAGCATGGGGGATGACTCTGTCAATCCCCCACGCCGCATCCACAAAGCTCGGCTGAACCTCAGACAATATCTGCCATCCTCGCAGTACCCGGTAGAAACGAGACTCTTAAAGCTTAATGATTATCTAAAGGATTTATATATTTAGAAATGCTCAATCAACAAGATGCCCACACATTAGAGTTGTCACCCAATATCTAACCTTTTGATAGAAGTTGTTACCCAGGACAGCTATCAACCCATCTGTGGTTCTCCATCACTGATAGCCTCCGTATTCTCCTCCCCTTCTTCTCTTTTCCTCCTCCCCTTCCTCTTTTTCTCCCCTTCCCTTCCTCTTTTTCTCCCCTCCCCTTCCTCTCTTTCTCTCCCAGCTCCACCTCCTCTTCTACTGCCTAATCACGGAGCTCCACTGTGAATACAATGTAGCAGAATAAGTATCCTGCTACAGCTTTATCATAGGAATCAGACGATTTCCCCATTTGACACAAAGGCGTTTCCACTGGGATAGTACTTTTTATCATGGTTTTAATGGCTGCTTGGTGACTCATTAGCACTTGCTTTCTATCTCAAGATTTTAACAATATTTGCTATACATCTTCTTAGTTCACATTAACATTCAAATATAATTATTTCTGTATTATGCAAATTTGCTCTTATATTCATGAATATATATGCTTATGTGTATACATTACAAATTTTAAAAGCGGATGAAATTTGTACATAATTCAGAAGCAACGGTAGAAAGGCCCTGAATTATTATTGATCTTGTTCTATCATAGATAACCTAATTCAGCCTTTAAGCTGGCTTCATTCTGAGCATGTCACATTGTTTGTCTGATCTAACTATTGATTTATAAATTTGTACATAAAATTGGAATAAATGCCACATAGAAGAAGGAAATGAGCCAGGCAGTGGTGGCGCATGCCTTTAATCCCAGCACTTGGGAGGCAGAGGCAGGCGGATTTCTGAGTTCGAGGCCAGCCTGGTCTACAGAGGGAGTTCCAGGACAGCCAGGGCTACACAGAGAAACCCTGTCTCGAAAAACCAAAAAAAAAAAAAAAAAAAAAAGAAGAAGGAAATGAGGGAAAATTGATATCCATCCAGTGGAAACAATTTGTATTAAAACCCACCCATAGGCAACAATAAATGTATATATACTGGAATAGTGGTGTGGAATTGGAATTATTTTGGGACCCTGTATCTCAAATGTGTTGGTGGTGTTATGGTGAATGTACCTGCCCTCTTAGCATCTCAGGTGTTTAGGAATTCATTGCTAAGTTCTTTGTTAACAGTCACTATGGATTCATTTTCCAGCTAGTACACAATAGGAGACACAGTAATGTTTGTTGGAGGAAAAAGGCTCAAGTGTAAGAGATGTGAAATTTTGACTTTTGGCTCTCCCAACAACTTGAAATATAGCAAATAGCAGTGAACTTTCAAGCTAATCTGCAGAGCCTTGAGATCATTGTGCTTTGTCTGTATTTGTGTGTATTTCTGTAGCCATGGTGCTTCACTTTAAGGCTCTCTTGATTCCTTCTGTGTTTATCAATTGGTAGACCTTTCAGGAAGCCATTCCCATTGCCTGAGTAATTAAGGACGGTATTTCTAGGATCTAGACTTAGGGTGTTGTTTCTATGATACAAAACACCTTTACAGACATTTTTAGATACTTTAAACAAAAATTTGGCACATGAGATAGATGGACTATTGTTCAGACAGCAGGGTTTTACAGAACGCGTTTTGCTTACAGGTATGTACACGTTTGTGTCCCTGAGTTATTCCTGATAAGCAACCCTAGGGTCTTCCCTCCCTGATTACATTTGCAAATCTCCAACTACTTCCCCACCTAAGCCATGAGCATTTGTGGGGGTGGGAGTGGGGGTGGGGTGGGGAGAGTTGGTTGACTTCTGCTAGAAACTTCAGTGCAATGGCCACAGGAAACACAGCAGTGCTAGCAACAGTGCCAAGGATAGCCCATTGACTTTCAGATGACAGTGCCAAGGATAGCTCATTGACTTTCAGATGACAGTGCCAAGGATAGCCCATTGACTTTCAGATGACAGTGCCAAGGATAGCTCATTGACTTTCAGATGACAGTGCCAAGGATAGCTCATTGACTTTCAGATGACAGTGTCAAGGATAGCATGTCAGACAGTATTGCATTTTGCCTTTTTTTGGAGGGGCTTTTATTTTTACTTTTCCTCTTTGGTCATTATGTTTTTAGGATCTCCCCAGAGTCCTCCTTCTCCATCAGTTGGCGAAGCAGGAAGGTGCTTGGACCATCCTTCCCTTGTTACCACAGTAGGTACCTTTGACTCAACTGTGTCAATCATTGGCATTTGGGCCCCCATACTCTGGTACTTCTTAGGAAGGTTTTTCAAATTATTAAGAGGTTGTGTGTTTCCTGAGATGGTAAATGGATTAAATTTGAGTTTTATATTTTGTGATTACTGTATGAACTAGATTTTTTTTCGTGATTGATTCTTAATTATAATTAGTTTTGCTTACTATCGTTAAAAAATGATTTATTTTAGTTTATAGGTATGAATGTTTGCCTGCTTGTGTATATGTGCACTACCTGCATGTAGTACCCACAGAAGCCAGAAGAGGGCGTGGAATCACCTGGAACTGGAGTTATAGATGGTTGGGAGCTGCTATGTGGGTGCTGGGAATTGAACCCAGGTCCTCTGCAAGAGCAGCCAGTGCTCTAACCACTGAGCTACTGCTCTATCCCCAAAGTTTTTTACTTTTTAGATGTTTTTTTTTTTTAAATGATAAAATGCTTCAAACTTACACTTGAAGTTGTTCTTCTAAATTGTTGTTATTATGGGCAGAATGAATTATGAGAACTCTCACCATCTAGAGACTGGTGGTCCCTGGCTTTCTTCTCAGTTGAAGCTGAGATACACAGCAGTAATATGTGGAGTGTGCACAGCAGACACCTTGCCTTCTTACCATCCACCATCTCCTAGATACTGGATTCAACCTTACTCCTCCACTGCCTAAGATAGACTATGTACCATGAATTCGAGTGCCATAACCCATGTCTTCCCGTCAGCTTCTCTGTAACGTACAGCAAGAACTCAGCGTGGATTTTCTTCTGTGAAGAAGAGACGAGAATACAGATCCCCAGACTCCTCCAGACCCTTAGACGATATGACCCATCTAAGGTGCGTATGACTTCAAAACCATGCTTTGACTTCGGGGACAATGATTCAGAGAAAACGTAATTGTCATTAAGAGATTTTTGAAATAGTAGCTTGAGTTTGGAAAGCATTGTGGTGAAATTCTCTGAGGTTGGCAGCTTACAGAGAAGATAAAAATAAACCCTTCTCTGCAGGGAAAAAAAAGTGTATTTATCTGTGTTGACAATGTAAGGAAGTGAAAAACCATAGCAAAAGCAGTAACAGCATCAGCATCATCATTGTCAACAGCGGTAACAGCAGCAGCAGCAGCAGCAGCAGCAGCAGCAGCAGCAGCAGCAGCACACCTTTGTAGAATCATTGACCAATTTTCTACAGGAATAAAATTAAATTGGCTGTCTTTCCTCTTCAGAAAAAAACACATATATAACACACAGAAGTATTTTTATTTATTTATGTTTTATTATCTTATGTGTGGTGATGTTTTCCATGCATATATGTATGCATATGTAACTAATGTCTGTGGAATACAGGCCATGCTGCTGGTGCAGAAACAAGAGCTGCATAGCACTCATCAGTGGACTGCTTTTGTAAGCGGCGTGGTCCACCGCTGTGATAAAACCCGCTGGTATTGATGAGTGTTAAGCGTTGGAAGCATCCATTGTGGCTTCTTTCTGTTGACTTCTGAGAAGCCACAGATGTAACTGGATGGGAAGCCCATTAGGTAGGAGAGGGGATACAAACACGTTTCCCCCAGTCCTCCCAGACGGTGCCAGCCGCAGCTACAGAGCTTGTTGTTGCTGCGTTTTTTGTGAACCATTGATGAGACTTTCATGTTTCCTTCTGACTTGTGGGAGACCCCTAAATCTTCTTTTTCTTTTGAATGTTGGAGTTGCAACCTCTTTCCCAGTGTCTGCTCCACCTGGGGACTATTGTCTCCTCACCCGTGGTTCTAATTCTGCAGGGGAGATGGTGACTCACAGTGACTCTCGAAGGAAGTCGGGATGATAAATGGAGAAGTTCAAAGGGAGTTCGTGAGAAGCAAGTTCAGATTGGAGGCGAAAGGAGACGTTTGCCTTTCCTTTCTGAACTCCGCTGTGTGGAGAAAATAAAATCTGAGATGTTTTATTTCTTTTGAAAGTAGAATGACAGAATACAGGTTACATAATGTTGAGGTCAGTTCAAACCAGTGGGGCTTTTTTCCCCCTCTACTGTTTGAAATCTTAGGAGGAAAAGAAGGTCAGTGCTGACACAAAGAAGCCACACTGAGATAATAGCTGTGCCTTGCATTGGGAACTGACTGACTGGGGATTTTGATTCTGACACTGTCCTCTCTGTCTCCCAAGCATCTGTGCAAATGCAAACTTAGGTCCTTGTTCAATGTTTTTAATGTATAAGTTTAATAGTTATTGAAGTGATTGATCTCGGTTCAAATGCCTTCTTAACTGGCTTCTGTAAATCTCCTATATCTTGTTTGAGCTTTTCCACCCCATAGTATGCCTTTAACATCCGTACAGCTGATAAGGCATATTAACTTTGATTTATTTTTCATAGCAATGAGACATGGTGCTGGTTAGGAGTAGTCCTTGTAGAATACCACTGGTTATTTTTACCAGTTTTACCTCTTATTGTCCTTTCCACGGAGCCACTAAGAAAGCCATTATAGAGGAAGATGTATGGCTCTTTCCAGAGTCTCCGTTGAGTTCTTCCTTCAGATAGTTTATGACCTCAATAAAAATATGAATAGGCAGTCCTATGTGCTTTATAATAGCTGGACACTGTAATTAGGAGATAAAGTATGATGATATGTTTTGCGTCAGTGTTGGCCCAGAAGGTTCAGGTGCTGAAAGCTCCGTGAGAAGGGATGGGGAGGTTGGAAGAGGGGAACTTCCGGGTCTGGGATCGGCCCTTCCGGTCCCTCCTTCCATTGTTTCCTGATATCTTCCAGCAGCCGTTCTGTGTTTTTCTTGTGTTTGCTTTTTCTCGGTGGCTCTGGGTGTCTGAGCCAGACCGTCCTGTGGTGGCTGGATGTTTTTCATTGCACTTTGAACACAGATAATATTCCTGCAGTACGAGAAGCCCAATCTGGTCCATTTGCCTCTTTTCCTATCAGGTTCCCCTGCACCTACTGTGTGCCAGACACGTGGGATTTCCTTACCATTGATGATTTTAGTTCTTCCGTCGCGGGGACTTCGGTGCACTAACTGCATTTACTGTTCTTCCTCAGATTCGGTTTTATTCCCCCCACCGTGAGCTTCTTGATATTATCTCACCGCTGTTGTTTGTCTTAAGAGGTTTTTCTTTCTTTCTAGGACAGGCTTCCTCAACCCCCAACCCCGGATCGGTTGTTGCACCTCCTTTAGTTTCTATCCCCCCACCCCCATTGTACAAGCTGCATCCCTGAACGTTATAGGCTTTTGATAAATATTGAGCGAACGAATGAATGAATATAACTCTAGAAGGAACTTTTCAAAGATTTATTTTAAACCTCTGTGGTTGGAGCTGGAGAGATGGCTCAGGGGTTAAGAGCGCTGGCTGCTCTTACAAAGGACCTGTGTTTGAATCTCGGCATCCACATGGTGCCTTACAGGCATCTGTAACTCCAATTCCAGGAGATCTTATGCCGCCTTTTAGCCACTGCATGCATGCAGGCAAAAACCTTATTCCCATAAAATATAAACAAGTAAGTCTTTTATAAGAAACTCAATAGTTTCCTTCGTCTTAATATTCTTATATGGAGTATTCTATAAAAATACCCTTCAGACTGGAGAAAGGGGTAAAGGCACCTGTAGCCAAGCCTGACTGTCTTAAGTTTCAATGCTAGGACCCACAACTGCTCTCTTACACACACACACACACACACACACACACACAATTTAAAATTAAGAAAAATTCTTATGTTTATGGCACACATCTATCTGCACATATAAAAATTTAGGCAATAAGAGGGTTTTTGAAAATTAAAACAAAATCTTATATTATGGTGTAATGATAGCTAGTGTTTTGTTTACACCATTGATCTGATCTTGAGTTACTTCTTAACTATAAAGATTGTGTTAGGTTTATTATTATATTCATGTTAATTATATTTTCATTTGGATTCTACAGAAACATAATTTATGTTAACTTTATCTCCCAAGATATTTAGTTGACTAATTCTGCTGCTGCAACTTTGCTTTTGGCCTTACAATTAAGTGGCTTTTCAAGAATTTCATTTTATCTTTGCATTTAACAGGAATGGTTTTTAGGAAAAGCACTGTACGATGAAGAATCAACAATTATCCACCATTACGCCTTCTCTGAGAACCCAACAGTCTTTAAGTATCCCGACTTCGCTGCTGGCTGGGCTCTTAGCATGCCGCTTGTGAATAAGTAAGAATTCAGTAGACATTTTGGGGAGTGTGTGATATTTCACTGATTTTGGAAACTGATGGCTCATTGATTCTTGGATGTGTCTTCAGCCAGAGGTGGTCTGAAGGAATGGGAAAAAGTGACAGAGAGCCAGACAGGACGTTTTTACCTCAGCACTGTCCCTTACAAAGTCCTACAGACAGACCTCTTTCTACTTCCTAGGAGTTTCTGGCAAAATGAAGTGACTAATAAGTCATCAGACTAAGAGAGGAGACCAAAGGGCCAGAGAACTTGGAGGAATCATGTGATTTGCGGGGATTGGAGAAGTGTTGAAGTAACTACTTAAAAGTGGCTTCCAGTCAGGCCGACTATCTAAGCTGCAGTGGCTCTGCCTAGCTTAGTGCCATGTTTCTCTGCCGGAGGCCACATGCACACAGCAGCTAGAAATGGCCAGCCAGAAACACCAGCCCTGTCACCCACTAGATGCCAGCGTGGGAGATGGCTCTGCCAATCTTCCATGCTGTCTCCACAAGGCTGGGCATTGCCCAGACCATCCCGCCATCCATGCGAGCCTGGTAGAAAAAATGAGACTCTAATGCTTAAAGATTAATCAAAGACTTTATATGTTTGGTAAAGCTCAATAACAATATGCCCATACAAAGAGGGTTGTTTCCCAATTAGCTAACCTAAATAAAAGTAGTTACCCACACTGCTTTCCATACCTGCATGGCTTTCCATCCTCCTACATTTCTGCTCTCTCTAGCTCCTCCTCTTCCTCTCCTAACTCCTCCCACCTTAGCTCCTCCTACAGAGAGAATGCTAATTAAGGGAATGAATATGCAGATGCAGCTCAGGCCACTCCTGAAAGCTCTCTGGGTAGTCAGTGGTATCTGTCCTATGCATAGCTGCATCGTGCCCCCCTTCCCCCCTCCCCCAGCTGTAAGAAGAGTGAAGCTGACCTAGTTCAGCTGAGGAGAAATATGTCATTTTCAGATTTTTGTTAGCTTGCCTTAATTATGCACCTTGTTTTTCTTTGGACGATGGAAGGCTGGAAAATGCAGCCTTTGTATCATCAGAGGTGGGCCGTGGTGGTTGGACATTCGCCATATGAATTCACAGCTGTCCTAAACACCTGTGTGACTCGGGTCACGTGTGGTAGTTTTGTACACTGTAACTATGCTCTGTCCCAGTATCGATGGCACAGCTGCCTCAGGGACATAACTCAGTGGCAGAGCGATTACCCAGTCTGCACAATTTTAATTTAAATTGTCGTTTGTTGGCCACTACCGAGTTGTGAAGAGCAGACAGCATCGAGAGCAGACATTGGGCACCATGTTTCTCTGTCTTTTGGGGGGTCTTCTGGGAAATTCTAGGAACTTTTTGAACTTCACACAAGATAAGCTCTCGGCCTAGAGCTTTTAAGTTAAATTTAGTTGCTAAGTGGTGCACACCATTATACACTCTAGTGAGGACCACAAGGTGTTTCAGTACACGTAAGGCTGTTTCAGTCAGGGTATGCAGAGGCTGAGGAGAGGCCTTGGAGGTTGAGAACACTGGCTGCTCTTACAAAGGATCTAGGTTTGATTGCCAGCACACACGTGGAGGCTCACAACCATCTCTAGCTTCAGTTTCCGGGGATCCAGTGCCATCTTCTGGCCTCTGTGGGCCCTCACTGCACACACACACACACACACACACACACACACACACACACACGATATGCTCACATCGATGTACTCAAACGCTCACACACATAAAGTACAAAGAAATGTATGAATCAGGGAGTGCACATTTGTCTTCTCAAACTTGATTATCATTTGTGGTGAGAGCGTCCACACTCCTTTCTTCTAAGCATTTTGAAATTATTACAGTACATAATTATGAGGTTTTATTTGCAAAGCTTACTTTTACTATAGAGTTTTAAAATGTAAAATAAGACACCCATTGCAGTTTCTTCCCCTTCTTGTCCTCCCAGCCTCCCTTCCCCCCAGCTTTTCAGAAAAGGACAGGTCTCCATGGATACCAACCAGCCGTGCCATACCAAGTTTCAGAGAGACTGGGCACCTCCTCTCCTATCAAAGGCTACACCAGGCAGCCCAGTAGGGGGAAAGGGTCCCAAAGGCAGGCAACAGAGTCAGAGACAGCCCCTGCTCCCCTTGTTAGGAGTCCCACAAGAGGGGCTGGAGAGATGGCTCAGTGGTTAAGAGCACTGACTGCTCTTCCAGAGGTCCTGAGTTCAGTTCTTAGCAACCACTTGGTGGCTCACAGCGATCCGTAATGGGGCCTGATGCCCTCTTCTGGTGTGGCTGAGGACAGCCACAGTGTGCTCATATACATAAAATAAAATCTTAAGAAAAGAAATTAAATGACTAGCATACACAGCAAATTTACCATTTTTAGGTGAAACTAATATAACTAAGTCTCCTTAAGTATCTGATATCTGTTCTCAGAGCCTCTTGTCTCTTTAAAACATGCAGGCTTTTTGCTGGCTTGACTCTAAAATTAAACGTGCTACATTTTACAGTATTTTGATGACCTGATGGGATGTTTCCCGTTGGTATTCCCGTTCAGGAGCCTCACTCTTGTCCCCCTTGGCACCTTGTCAGATGTTTTGCCTCATTCTAACGTGTTCTAATGTGTGGAGGGCCTAGGTCAGTCCCATGCAGGCTCTTTGGTTGGCGGTTCAGTCTCTGTGAGCCCCTGTGGGCTCAGGTTAGTTGATTCTGTGGTTGTTGTTGTTGTTTTTAATGATGTCCTTGACCCCTCTGGCCCTTACAATCCTTCCTCCTCCTCTTCCTGGGATCCCTAAAGCTCTACCTAACGTCTGACTGTGAGTCTCTGCATCTGTTTTTATCGGTTGCTAGGTGAAGCCTCTCCGATGACAATTGGGCCAGACACCAATCATTAGGAATCATTTCATTGACTTTATTTTTTTCTGTTTGTGTTTTGTTCTCTCCTGGGTCTGTGGGCTATCCAGGATCTGGCTCCTGGCCCTCTGGGCAGTATCAGGGGTGGGCTCCCTCTCATGGCATGGGTCTCAATTATTTATGCTTTTAAAAAGGTTTTGCACATATATACTGTGTACCTATGAGTGTGTGTTGGTGTGTTTGCACATGTGTGCCTGTGGGTATATGGAACCCACTGAACTCATCTGTTGATGAGGGAGACAGCCGGGTGCAGCCTCTGTAGCATCTCCCATCTCCTCAGCTTAAGCATGGTTCCTGCTGGGATAGAAGAGAACCTGAGGGTTTCCCTGTGGTAGCTGGGTGTGTAGATGTCTTAGTCTGGCCTGCTATAACAAAATACTGCAAGCCGGCTCATTTATAAGCAAGGAAGGTGTATGCCCGAGGGTTTGGAGCCTGGGAAATGTCAAGATGAAGGAATTTGTAGTTTCAGTAGCTGGTACAGGCCACCCTCTTGTTTAGTGCTAACACTTCTTCTCTGTGATCTCTGAAGAATGCATAGCTCCCCCAGACTTCTTTTGTGAAGTTACAAACCCCTGGATGATGTCTACTGACCTCCCATCCTCCTAAGAGGAGTTGACTCTGGTCAACATAGAGATGTAAGGGCCACAGATATTCATCAGACGCTGCAGTGAACTATGGCTGCTGGATGTAGAGCCGTGGAATTCAGAAAGCTGCAAGCATGTCCCCTGTAATGCTGGAAAGACAGCGCCAGGTGACTGTGGCATCCAGTGACATCTGCTCCTTGCCACACTGAGTAGCGACCAACAAATGAGAGCTTTAGTCAGTAATCATGGTCTTTCCCCTCCCTCCCTCCTTCCCTCCCTCCTTCCCTCCCTCTTCCCTCCCTCCCACTTTTTTTTCTGCCTGCAAACACAACCAAGTTGTTTTTTTTTTTTTTTTAAATGTGGACTTTGCCATAGTAACAAATTCAAAATCTGGTCTTTTAGACTATATTTTGTCCCTCCCCCACCATGTAGATAAGGAATTTTAAAAAAAGGATAATAAACTCCATCTAGTATAGCAAATATTGGTGGCAAGATTTGTTAAACAGTTATTATTAAATCTCTCCCTCTGTTTGTGTGTGTGTATGTGTGTGTGTATGTGTGTGCGATTCGAGCGTGCACGCAGCAACTGTAGTGATCACTCGTTGAAAGCAGCCAATAGTTAGCAACCTTAAAGAGAACAGCTATTTATTCACCGTAAAGGTTGGAAACACCATGTGAATAGGATGATAACATTTGTTTATGATTTTGAATGCTATTCTGGGTCAGTAAATTCTTCCCTTATAAACTCTGGAAAAAATTTGATTAAGGGGCTGGAGAGATGGCTCAGTGGTTAAGAGCACTGGTTGCTCTTCCAGCAGACCCTGGTTTGGTTCCCAGCACCCACAAGCATTTTATAACCATGTTTGACTCCAGGTCCAAGGGATTCAGCACCCTCTTCTGGCCTCTGTGGGTACTGCATGCAAGTGGCTCACATACATGTAGGCCATGTCCATATAAATAAAATAAATAAGAATTTAAAAAATTGGTTAAGACAAGATGTTCTCCATTCTGCTCCTACACAATGTTGACTAAATGTAGAATAAGCCCTTTGTTAGAGACAGACAGAAGGCACAGGAGGAGGGGTAGGGAATTCATTTAGGCTTGCTCTTGCTCTAATTTTGCCAAAAGGAAGACTCTCTTTTCTTTGATGTGTTTGTTCTGACAGGCTAGTGAAGAGCAGCTTTCTAGGAAAGGTTTCTCGGCTTAGTCTTGAAAACAAAAAGTTAAAACTGGGTGTAGAGGACTGGCGGAGGCATGTGTGGGAGGGGTGTGCTCCAGGGAGCACGGGGGGGGGGGGGGGGGGGCTTAAGACTCTAGATGCTGGTTAATGCAGAACTTCCCAGTAGTGTGGGTCTTTCTTCTGGGTGAGAAAGGAACCATGGGAGAATCTTTTTGTCTTCCTTCCAAGCCATGTACTTTTATCTTAAAATTTATATTTTGTTCAGTTATTAGAAATTTTCATGAACCTGTTGCTGTTGTTTGACAGTTCTTTTGCTCTAAAAACAAACAAGCAAACAAACAAAGGACTGTCTCTGTTTCCAGGCTTAACAAGAGATTGAAGAGCGAGCCGCTGAAGTCTGACTTCACAATTGATTTAAAGCACGAGGTAGGTCATGATTGATTGATTAGGGCTTAGTGATAAATCGTCGGTAAGTTGAGCTCAGTGGTTGCTAGGACAGTCATGACTGTTGCCACCGACTCTGTAACAAAGGAAAATAGTCATGTATTTTGATGCAGATGTTGTGTCTTCTATTTTATATCCCATAATAGTGCCTTTCCCCACATCCCTTCATGTTCTCCCCACTGAGATAGTTTCACCAAAGTAGGTGGAGAAGGATTGGGGGTAGGGGAAGGTTGAGTCTCATGATTCATGAGTCTTTGCTTTTTTAGGTAGGTAGATGGGTCTGGAGGTGAGTGTTTAAAAGCATGCCAAAATGAAATTTTAATTGATTGTTTGGGACTCTTACATTATGCACCCTGATCATACTCATCTTCAAATCTTCCCATGTCTGTCCCCTCCCCCCCCCTAAAAAAAAACCTGTGTGTATGCATGTGTAACTGTGTATGTGCAGTACCCACAGTGACCAGAAGGGGGCATCAGATCCCCTGGAATGGAGCTACAGGCAGTTCTAAGTCACTGTTGGGTGATGGAAACCGACCCCCAGTACTCTGCCAGTGCAGAAAGTGGTCATAGCTGCTGAGTCACCTCTCTAGCTCAAATAGTGGTCTCTTGTATTAATTATTATTCTCTCTTGATTGTGAGTGTCTGCTTGGCTCCTGGTTTACACTGTGATAGTGATTGTTTCTGTGAACATTTTGGACATGTGTCATAATTATCTGTGAGAGTTCCTCTATTGCAGATAATTTAAAACTTTTTTTTTTGAACTTCAACTTACTTTAAAAAAAATACATTTTCTCTTTTCAGGCTGGGCGGGTGGCTCAGTTGGTAATATGCTCATTGTATTAGTGTGAGTATCTCTGAGTTCAGATCCTGCACTCACAGGAAATGCCTGGGATAGCAGGCAATTCCAATGCTGGGAGGCAGAAACAGGCAGACTCCAGGAGCTTGTCTCCAGCAAGGCCACACCTCCTAATCCTTCTCAAGCAGTTCCACCAACTAGGGAGCAAGCATCCAGACATAGGAACCTGTGTGGACTGTTCTCATTCAAAGCAACACAGTGTTTCCAGGTCACCGCTGGTGACTCTGGGAATGGAGCTGAGGTCTCATTCCTTGTGTTACTTTCTGTGCACTTTAGTGGTTTTACCTCAAAGCACTTTAGTGGTTTTTGTTTGTTTGTTTTTTGTCATCTCTGGAATTTTTTGTTTGCATGTATGAATATTGATTCATGGTTAACTGTTTATAACTTATGAAGCATCAGCTCAATCTATGTGGTGGTACCATTTTTTAAAAAAACTGAGGAAAGTTTCTGTTGAATATTAATATATCGACACAGTTCAACCTAACACAGTTTCTAGGATTTGTGTCCCGCTGCTCCCTGGGACATTTTTATATCTGTGGCTTTCTCTTAGCTCTGTCCTCTGCACCACTGTCTTATCTCGAGCTAGATTGCCCTCTACATCTGGGACAAAGGTGGAGGACCGGCCCTCACCCCTGTGCCTGAGTTTTGTACGGAAGACGTGGACCCCCGTTGTGTCACCACGTTCTATTCTTTCCTGCCGCTCTGTGTAAGTGAGAACAGCTTCCTCCTGGACCAGAGGAGGATGTACATATTGTGTGCGGAACATTTACTTGTGGACATAACATTATCCCGGTAATTTATGTATTTAAACATAAGCCAGCTTTTGCTCCAAGCCAGGCCGCAGCCATATGCCTTATGCCTTCTAGGTAAGTACTGTTGCTATTCCCGTCTTCCGTATCTAGAGGGATGCACGGAGAGTCAGTGTTCCTGGACCTAAGTCTGCTAACCACTCAGAAGCCAGAGCCCGGGAGAGAAGAGCTAGAGGGAAACAAGTGGGTCCCGGGAGGGTTAGTGTGGAGCACCAGGAAGCAGAAAGCATTGTCTCCCAAAGAGACTGTCTCAGGGAAAGCTGGTGTGTGTGTGACAGGGTTTGTGGGCAGGAAAAGGAGGAGTGCAGTGGCCAGAAAGAGTATGTGCGCTGAGTAGGGCCTTTGTTGTGTAAGGCCTGCCCCTCTGTCCTTATACCCTGCTTCCTGTCTTTCCCCTCTGCTCTTTTCTTTCTGCCCTTCCCTCTCTCCCCTCTTCCCTCCCTTCTCCTTCCAAGTCCCCCTCCCTCTCTCCCTACCCTTCCCCTCCTCCTCCCTCCCTCTCCCCCTCCCTCAATCCCTCCCCTTCCCTCCACCATCCATTCTTCCTCCCTTCCTCCCCCTCCCCCTCCCTCCCTTCCCTTCCTTCCCTCTGAATACCCCTCCTTCCTCCCTCCCTCCTCCCTCCTCCCTCCCTCCTCCCTCCCTCCCTCCTCCCTCCCTCCCCCATCTCCAGTGCCACATTAGCAGTGATGTGCTCTCCCACCACTGCTCACAACCGTGTCACAGTCTTTTATATATGCTTTGCATTTTAAGAATAAGGAAGTAAACTAATCTGCACATCCTGGCTTTACTTGAGGATCTCCAGATGTTCTGGAAATTCAGAGAAAGACCACAGTTGTAACTACTTAGCCATGGCCTTTCCAGATTAAGAAGCCAAGGAAGGGAAGTTCTGCCTAGGTCCACTGAAGGAGCGGCCCGAGGTGATAGGCACTTGGTTTCATTCCTTAGAAAGGCTAGTGCAGCCATTTCCTGTGACACACAAGGCCTGCCCATGGGCCTGCGCCCCCCCACCCCTCACCCCTCAGCAGGTGATCTTGCTTTTGGTCTCACCTGGCACAATTCAGAATCTCCCGGGACAGACATGAAATCTTCATGGCAGATCTATGTTCCGTTCCCACTATGACCCTGAAGGCTCTGAAGCTTACTAGATCATAGACCTTTCGTTTTTTTTGTTTTTATTTTTTTCTCCTCATAAATGAAATATATTCTATAACCTCATATAGTGTGTGTTGTTCTCAGGTCAGTTATTGTGTGTGCCATCTTAAACACACATTGCACACATACACACATACTACACACATATACACACACTGCATACACACACTGCACACACACATACTGCATACACATGTTCACACACTGTACACAATACACTACATGCACATGTACACACACTGCACACACACACACACACACACACACACCTTATAGTGTGACAATAGAGGGACTTGTAATATTTGCAGTTCCCAATGGACAACCAATCTTTCTAGACCTAAACCCTATTTGCTTTGCCACGCTCTTGGTATCTTGAGTAATAAGTACACCGGTATGAACCAAACTCAACCTCTAAGCGGTGGCATCACTGTGACTCTTATCACAGTCATATAAGGAGACGTAAAGAAGGGGTGTTCTAGTTTGCTTATTGTTGCTGTGACAAACTGAATAAAGGAAAGTGGGGGAGGGAAGGGTTTACTTGGCTTCCCCATCCCCATCACAGTCCACCACGGAAGGAAGTCAGGGCAGGCACTGGAGGCAGGCACTGAAGCAGAGACCGTGAAGGGACTCGGCTTACTGGCTTGCTCTCCATGGCTTTCTCAGCCAGCTTTTAAATACAAACCAGGGTCACTTGCCCAGGAGTGATGCCGCCCATAGTGGGCTGAGCCCTACATCAGTGTTTAAGGGAGAGAGTGTCCCACTCCAGGCTGATGGAAGCAAACCCTCAATTGAGAGGCCGACTTCCCAAGTGACTCTAGTTTCTGTAAAGTCGACAAAAAGTATAACCAGTAAGTAGGGTCAGAGCTGACCCGAGGGAGGAGCTGAAGGTGTACCCTGACATCAAATCCCTCTGTGCCGCCTTCAGCCTGTGTGAGCTTCCTCCCACCAAGGGTTTGAAGCAGAGGACAGAATATCCGTAGCCTAGACTCAAGTAAACAGTAAAGAGTCATGTATGACTTCCAGCTCCACATGTGGCCAGACCCAGAGAAGCAGACATCTCCCGCTTGCATGAGGTCATCTTCTGTTCTTCTCCCTTTGTCAAAGTCTCCGCTAGCTGAGCACGTGTATAGACAGTGACTCATATTTGTTAGTTACCCACCACGTGCTTAGTAAGTTAGCCACGACAGCAGCCTTCTGGTGACTGTCAGTCCTGATCTCTCAATCATCAGGGCAGCCCAGAGAGTGGAAGGGACTTGTTAGTATGTAACTCATAGTCTGTAACTGCTGAGCTGGGGTACGGGTGCAGGCCTGAGCTGGGGTACGGGTGCAGGGCTGAGCTGGGGTACGGGTGCAGGCCTGAGCTGGGGTACGGGTGCAGGCCTGAGCTGGGGTACGGGTGCAGGGCTGAGCTGGGGTACGGTGCAGGGCTGAGCTGGGGTACGGTGCAGGGCTGAGCTGGGGTACGGTGCAGGGCTGAGCTGGGGTACGGGTGCAGGGCTGAGCTGGGGTACGGTGCAGGGCTGAGCTAGGATTCAAGTCCAAGGCTGAGCTGGGATGAAAGTTTAGGCTTGGGAGGGAGATAGGTTCAGGGCTGGACTCACATAGCTCCAGGGCCGAGCTGGGAGGCAGGTTCTGTGCTGCCTGACTCCAGAGCCTACACTATCAGTTTTCCTACACATCCTCTCTCATCCCTAAAACTACCATGGAAATAGATATCTATGGCATTGCTTAATTTTATATTTAAGATCTACTGTGGGCATGAAGTCTGGGTAATACTGCAAATGTATGTAACAGTTTTTTTTTTTCTTTCTCTCCCCTACTCCCACCTTTTAGGGAATACCAGTAAAGAAGGAGGAGATTTTTGTTGCAGTCAAAACATGCAAGAAATTTCATGCTGACAGAAGTATGTTTGGGGCTTTTTACTTTCCTTGAACTTTTGAGATCCCAAATGTCTTTTGAAACAATGCAAGCCAGGTGCAAATTCAAGACGAGAGATGATGCTTGTGGGGAAAGACGCTGTTTGACCAGGGTTCCTCGCTGGGCCACGCCAATCCCCAAGATCACTTAGGAGAGGTGATTTTATAGTAGCCATAGCTCTTCTGAAGACTGTTGAGATCAGCGCCTTAAATTGAAAATGGTAGACTCCGCTGTGGCAGCCTCGGAAATGGTGTGTGGGCAAAAGTCTGGTCCGTAAAGGGTCCTGCTGTATGGAAACCACCAGCGGGGTTTCCAAAGAAATACAATACCAACAAAGACAATCCCCTTTTACATTTATGTCCTGTGCACACATTGGTACTTTTTAATGAAGAGTCACAGGTTTGCTCATTGAATGTTTGTATTGGAAAAGAGAAAAAAGTCACCTTAGAGACAGTGGCGTGACTTACAGAAATGCCGGGCTGCAGATTTCTGGTGTCTCCTTATAGAAAGAAGTTTGTTAGGTACAGGGATAATGTTAAAAGAAAAGGCCCGTCCTGCTGTAAATGGGCACAATTCCTCTTTTTCCATCTCATTTGAATCAGCACTCTGCTGATGCTCAGAGCTGGACGTTTTTTTGTAATGGTCTCCATTTAGCATTTCTGTTTTTCCTTGTGAAGACCGTTCTCACAGGGCGTGGCCTGAACATAGGGAGCTTCCTAACGCAGCTGGCATGGTCCTGGGATTAGGGTGCTGGGAGATTTGTGTGTGTATTTTATGTAGTAGCACAGTCTGAATAGGTTATATTTTAAGGGAGAAGATATTTTAAAACAAAAGACTATTCCAATTTGAATTTATAGGGTCACCTATGACATATCAGCAATTAAAACCCAGTAAAAGTGGAGTTAATCATATGTTGCTAGGTTTGACCAGATTGGTCATGTCAAATCCCAAATCCTATTAAAGGTGACTAACTAAATCTATGTATTTATTATACAAGGGGGCCTACAGTTAAGAGTCAATGAAGACATTTAAATAAGATTTTTATTTATTATAAATTTAACCTAAATTTAATATCAGGCAGGGCTTTTTTTGGGGTGACTTTGGAAAATATCTTTGAGGGGCTGGAGACATTAAGGGCACTGGCTGCTGTTGCAGAGGACCTGTGTTCAGTCTTCAACACCCACATAGTGGCTCACAACTGTGTAACTCCAGTTCCAGGGGTTCTGGTGCCCTCGTCTGGCCTCCACGGGCACTGCACACACACCATGCACAGTCATATAGTAAAAATAAATCTTTAAATGTTTTTTAAAAAGGTGGTAGGAAAATGCACTAGATTTTCTTTTCTTTTTTTCTTTACAGGAAAAATATTTACATTGACTTAGTTGATCTTGAAGCTGTTCTCAGAATAGTGATTATTTTTGCAACATTGATGTTACTAATGTAGACAGGAGGAACACAATTTTCAGATGATAATGAAATGAAAAATTAAAGGTTCAACTTGTTGCATTTTTCACAATCTACATAAATGTCTGTTCATTTTGACCAAGGAACATTGAATAATTTGGTTTCTTTATTTCTTTAAGTTTAAGATGAAAACTTAAAAAGAGATATCTATGAAATGCTTTTATAGTTGAATACAGAGTTTAAACATTTTTTAAAATCACAAAATCTCAAGCATTCATCTCAGATCTGAGGTGACTGGGACTTGAGTCCTAGCGGGGGTCTGAAGCTTTCCAGTGCGGGTTTCTGCAGCCTGTCCTTAAACTTTCCTGCACTCATTAGTGAAGACGGCTGCTTTTTAGATTGGTTCCTCTTTTTGCTGGGTGGACACAAAGCCTGCCTGCCCACTGGGCTCCACAGTCTCCTTTGAAACTCTAGTCTAGCACGGGAGAGATGACTCGGGTTAAAAACACGCACTTCTCTCCCAGAGGACCTGTGTTCGGTTCCCAGCTTCCAAGTCAGTCAGTTCACAATCACATCTAACTCCAACTCCAGGGGATCTGACACCTCTGGCTCTCATGTGCACTTACACACACACACACACACACACACAAATTAAAGATAATAAAATAGCTTGTTAAAAAAGCCTAATCCAAACACCAGTTGGCCCAAGAAAACTGATCAGTTATCCTATTAGTGGCTGACAGTACCATGTGCCTGACATTGTGTGTGTGTGTGTGTGTAAACAACCAATCTAATCATAACTGGACCATTCCTCATGCTATGGCAGTACTGTGATCCCCTTGATTTTGTAGAGAGTGCTGGGGAGAACAGTACCCAGCAGACCCACATTCCATGGCCTCTTGTTAACTGAAATGTGGGGAGCCTTGCTACAATCACCGAATGTTATCAGGGTAATCAGGGTCACCTCTTGGGATTCTTAGTCTCATTAAAAAAAAAAAAAACCATTAAGAACAGACTTAAATAGAAACTTCAAGGCAACTTAATTAGAGTTTAAAAGAAACACTCTGAAGCAGGGAAACCATAAGTCTTGACAGCTGCCCAGATGTGGGACATGGCCCACATGAAGGAGTCCATGGGTTTGAGTTAAGCAGGCATGGAGACACAGGGCTTTAAGAAAAGCCGGAGACATCCAGAGTCCCAGAGAAAGCATACTTGGGCTCCGGCCAGCATCTGGAAAAAGGAGAACAGTAAGTAGGTAAGGATAAGTCACTTTTCTGAGGATGGACACACCCAGCAGAAACTTCTAGGGAGGCACGGGGGATGGGGGGGGGCAGGAATTCTGGGAAAGATTGAACCTGCTTTCCTGAGAGTTGGTCTGTACCTGTCCAATCAGAGGAGGCAATGGCATGTCTCCACTCAGAGATAGATCCATGATTTACTTATTTATTTTAGGCGTAGAGGCATTTGTTTGTGGACCGAGCACATGCCCTGTGCCTGTGGAGGTCAGAAGAGGGCATCAGGTCCCCTGAAACTGGAGTTAGGATGATGTAAGCCGCTGTGTGGGTGCTGGGAGCTGAACACAGGCAAGAACAACCAGAGTTATAACACCCCCCTACCCCCACCCCGGGCCTTCTCTCCTGCCTCAGGTACGCTCCATTCTTTTGGTCAGGAGGTAGTAGCTTTCCCTTAGGGAGCCTCCGGTGCTACTCCATTGAGCCAGGAGGCCGGACTGGGGCTCTATACTTGGCTATATTTCAGACCTCAGTTGATAAATTGTCTTCGCTTTTTATGTTGATGCCTGACCATGCTCAAGGTCAGTTGGAAGTTGGACAGGAGCTGCACAGGTAGATTTTTCCTTTTCAGAAGCAACAAGGAAGGATAGCAAGGAGCTGTGTGAGACCCGCAACACACACTGGGTGGGGCCTAGGCAGATGGAATTACTGTCTGAACAGAATTCACAGATTGGGACTGGTGTTCCTTTTTTCCTGTTCTCTGGGGTAGAAGACCTTGAAGGAACAAAGGCCAAATTGCAGTGAAGGGGAAGAAAAATAAAACAAACAAGAAAGTATATTTTTTAAAAACTGAGAGTGGGCCTTACTGTTACCTGGTTCATGACCTCCCATCACCTCTGTGGAAGAAGACAGAATGTCAAGGGTTAATGCATGCGGAATTCATATTTTATGTCACCACAATGGATTGATAACAAGACCGAGTTTGAATAGCTTAAACTTTTTTACTTGTATCCCTAACCACGAAAGAGCAACGCTGCTACCGAATTTGCCTGGATTCCGACAGAAACAGATTAGAAAATTCTCAGAACGTAGCGAAAAGAATTTAATTTTTTTTATAGGCTCCAGGAAGTAATATATGTTGACACCATTTGAAACATGTGAGTAGGAAAAAGACCCCTGATTTTTAATATGCATCTCAGTGACTTCCTCTCGGGTCCCAGGGTCGCCACTGTGCCACGTGAGCTGTCAGAAACCCTTAAGTGTGTTCTTTTTGTTGCTCTGTGGCGCCTCTGCGTGTCTCACATTCCTAGGGCGGGCAGCTTTCGTCCATCGCATTAGATAGGATGTGATGCTCTTCTATGGGCCCCCTCTAATTAAGAAGATTAAGTGAGACTTCCTCAGCCATTAGTTCTTTTCATAGCTTCATCTGGCCCTTAAAACAAACAATACTCTTGCTTCCAGATTAAAAAAAAAAAAAGACAAAAATCTATTAGCTGTCTTTACTGCTGTGATTGTGTCCGGGGAGGCAATTAGACTATGTTGTAGCTGCCATCTCTGATGAAGGAGGCTGAGGTACAGCGACAACCCAACTTGCTTCTGGTCACACTAGTCAGATGAGGTGATTAATTGACTGAGGGAGCCACGTGCTGCCCTCGCTGGCTGTTGAATGGCCGAACGTGTCACGTGCTGCCCTAGCTGGCTGTTGAATGGCTGAACGTGTCACGTGCTGCCCTCGCTGGCTGTTGAATGGCCGAACGTGTCACGTGCTGCCCTAGCTGGCTGTTGAATGGCTGAACGTGTCACGTGCTGCCCTCGCTGGCTGTTGAATGGCTGAACGTGTCACGTGCTGCCCTCGCTGGCTGTTGAATGGCTGAACGTGTCACATGCTGCCCTAGCTGGCTGTTGAATGGCTGAACGTGTCCCAGATGCTGTTTTTGATCAGACAGGAGGGATACCTTGCAAGCTTAGGGCCACTTAGCAAAAGATGAGGAACTGGCACACGCGTGCGTCCCTAACACTCTTGGGGGAACACAAACACCAGTCAGCTGCCCTTTTTTGGTCTCTGACCAGAGCCTGGAGAAAAAGGTCCATTTGCCAGCTGATAATAGCAAATTCCTCAGAATCCAAATGATCCTTCACTCTTGACTTCATGGCCCGTTCACATCTGATGGACTGAACATTCATAAATTGTTCAGATGTCCCTTGTAACAGGGGACAGGTTTGCAGGTGAACTCTCAGGGGTAAAAATGGGTTATCCTGCTGTCTCTTACAGTGAGGGGGGTCTCACTGACTCTAGAAAGCTCTAAGAAGACTTATGTTACCTGTGCAGCTGGGAGCTCTTCTATTTGAATAATAATCTTTAAAGAATAAACTTTTACTTCACTCCAATTTAAAATGTCTCGGTGGGACGGACAGAGAGAAGGACTCGCTATGGTTTTTCTCCATGATGGAAAGTTTGGGTGTGCAGTGTGCCCCATTGGCCCATATGTTTGAACGTGTGGCCTGACTGAATAGCTTGTGTTCCAGGTTCAGTGATAGGCCTTGCCTAAAAAAAAAAAAGCAGAGAGATAGGTGACAGTCCCCCAAGTTCTCCTCTTGCCTCTGCTGACACGTGTACACGTGTACACACTCACGCACGTGCATGCACACACATACACACAGAATACATTTTAAGTGTATTTAACTTTATGTGTATGAGTGGTTTGCCTGCATGTAGTATATGTACCACATGTACACCCAGTGCCCGAGGAGGCCAAAAGGAGGCATCAGATCCCCTGTAAGTAGAGCTGCAGATAGTTCTGAGTCACCATGTGGGTGCTGGGACTTGAACTTGGGGCCTCTCTATAAGAGCAGCCAGTGTCCTTAATCACCAAGCCATCTCTCCAGCTTCAGATAATCTCTTTAGAGTCTATTTAGGGGAGAGTTAAATGAACTAACCTTTGGGAAGAAGAGACTTGAGTCACAGTTTGTCTAAACAAAGCAGTGTTATCTGACCAACGCCTTGTTACACGGAGGGGAAGCGGGATGTGCACACCAGGAGCCTCGGACAGTAGCCCTTCAACTAGAGTGCTCAGGCCTCTGCTCACCAGAAGGGGGCACTGGCGCTCCCGCGGGTGCAAGCACCTAGGCTTGGGGCACTGAGAAAGAATGTTGCTTCTCTGTGGGGTCAGGCTGCTGATTTGAAATTTTGTTTCTTTCTTTGCCCACGGCTATGATCGTCCCTTCTGTTGTGTGTTCAGTACCCATTGTAAAGAAGACATGGGCGGCACAGGCCAGCCTTATCGAATACTACAGTGACTATGCAGAAACCGCCATCCCTACCGTGGATTTGGGAATTCCCAATACGGACAGGGGTGAGTCCTTAATTCTCCCTTGATTCAAAATCCCCATACTGTAAATGCACGAGTCAGGATAAACTGAAATCTAAATAGTAAGATTTCTTATTTTAGCTTTCTTTTTTCTTTCTTCCTTTCTTTCCCTCTTCTTCCATTGAGCATCTTTACCTGTAGATAGATACTGGCTCTCACTTGGGACTTTGGGTTACACACCGATGCTCTGCAATTTAGGAGGGATGGGCTCCACCCCAGTACGCACAGGTATGAGATAGTTGACCGGCAGGGCTTTCCAGCTCCACACAGTTCCTCCTGGCTGGAATGGGAGGCACCAAGTTACTTTGTCAGCTTCTCACAACAAAGTTTGCATCTTCCAAGTCTGTGGTACGGTTCATCTTTGAATCTCTCTGAGGGCCCGGCGCATTCTGCAGTGCTCCGATACACAGTAAGCAGTATTATAGGCGATACTATTCTGATTAGGATTTGCTGGGAGTCGATCAGGTTGTTTACTAGTGAAAAACATTTGCTTTCAAGAAAGCGTTTGTGTAGCCCAGGCTGGCCTTCAAGCCACTGTGCTGGCCTTGAGTTCTTGATCCTCTCACATCCGCCCCAATGCTGGGCCTATAGACATTGTCTTACTTACAGTTTCTATTACTGTGACAAAACACCATGGCCAAAAGCAACTTAGGAAGGAAAGGGCTTATTTCAGTTTCCTCAGGAGTTGTGGAAGGTTGGTTTCTAGAACCATTATTATTGTGCATGTCAACCTTCAGGCTCTTCTGCCACTTTAAGACTGAAAAAAAATTAAATAAATGCTATGTATTTTAGAGCAAATAATACATTGACAGTTTCTCCTCACCTTCCCTAGGTCATTGTGGAAAAACCTTTGCCATTTTGGAAAAATTTCTGAATCACAGCCACAACAAAATCGCATGGTTAGTCATTGTGGACGATGACACATTAATCAGGTAGGTTCCTTTTGTCTTGGGACTGACTGTGACAGCTATGTCTGCTTCTGGTGACAACAGAGTGGCAGGGATGGGGTGGTCCTAAGATACCAAACATCTGGCAGCACGAAGCAGGTCACCGCCCCGCTGACTGCCTTCTGGCTATGCCAAACCATTGCTTAGGAAGGACTGGCTGGAGCCTACACAGTTTGTGTTAAAGAGATGGGGCTGGGAGTCTCCAGAGACCAGGGCTGCTGTAGGACACAAATAGAAAACAGACAGACAAGCTGGGCAGTAGTGGTGCACACCTTAATCCCAGCATTCAGGAGGCAGAGGCAGGTGGATATATAAGTTCAAGGCAAGCCTGGTTTATCGAGTGAGTTCCAGGACAGCCAGGACTACACAGAGAAATCCTGTCTCAAACAACAAACAAACAACAACAAACAGACTTCCAAACCACAACCCTGGTATTAAGAAGTATTCAGAGCAGTAGATGTTTCTCCATGCTGCTGGAACAGATGCCACCAAAATGATCAGAGGGAATGACAGTGGACACTCTTTGGGGCTGGGCATGGTATCTGTTCCCACTGGGCAGACTGAGACACCATGACTCAGTGAGTGACATTGTCCAGAATTTGTAGTCTGACCATTAGTTACTGTGTGTGTGTGTGTGTGTGTGTGTGTGTGTGTGTGTGTGGTGTATTATTCTGTTTTAAAGTAATCAGAACTATTTCATGTTTTCAGAGGGGATGCCTGGAAGGTATACTATGTCTGAAATAATCTTATAGACATGAAAACTCTATTATCAGGGGTTTTAAAAACCTTTTGAACAGGGTTAACAGCAAATCAGACATTGCAGAAGAAACGTTTGGGAATTCAAAGATAAGGTAATAGTTACTGGCCAAAGAATAACACACGATCAGGACAGGAGGTGCTGTAACTGACATTATTACATCAATTCATCAAAATTAGAGTTAGTAGCCCACTTAAATATATTGTTTTAGTGTTTTGATTTCAAGTTATTATAATTGAGGCTACCATATATTTTTTAAAGATTTCTTTATCTTACTTTATATATTTTGCCTGTATCTATGTATGTGGACCGTATGGGTGCAGTGCTCATGAAGACCAGAAGGGGGCATCAGATCTGGACCTGGAGTTAGAGATGTTCATGAGCTGCTGTATGGGTGCTGAGAGCTGAACCCTGGTCCTCTGTAAGAGCAGCCAGCGCTCTTAGCTGCTGAGAAGTCTCAGTGTAGACATCTTGCTTTCCTTTCTCTTGGTTAAATATGTAGGAGCAGAATGGCTGATGAGAAACCTACTGTGTCAGTGTTAAATTTCCTGAAGCTGAGGACTTTTCTGCCCTTAGGAGTGGTTGGAGAAGGATATAGTGTATGCACTTTTAGGAGAATTAGTGAGTGTTTTTTCAGGAGGGTGAGAAAAAATCCATATTATGCATCTATGTTTTTTATATACACGGGAGAGAGCCTGGGAGTGAGGCTCTAGAGTAAATGGGAAAAATTGGTGAATCTGGGGAAAGGGCAGCTGGACTTTCATCCTGTGTTTGTAACTTTTCTATAATTATAAAATACAACACCATAATAGGCCAGGATACAGCATCCCCTGGCCTTGAAAGGTTGGTGTTCTGCTGGTGAAGTCTGCCAGCACTCTCAAGCTGTACACACCCAGCTCGGGCGGTCCTCGTTAGAGAGCACGGACGTGCTTTTTTTCCCAACATGCCTGAGACTCAGAAGTGCCTGAAATGGGAACAGATTGTTAAGTGAAATGCTTTTCCTGGGCCAAATCCCCTTAGATGGAGTTGAAATCTATCCGACTCACCCACATTCCTACTCTTTAGTGAATGTGAAGTGGGTGATAATTATCAGACTCCATTTGCGGTCCCTGAGCCTCTCAACAGTATGTTGAAAATGAGACTCATCCGCGGTATAAGAAGCCCAGAGGAACCTTAAATTACTTTAACCTTAAAATACTGAATGTTGTAGGTGGAATTGACAATTTCACAATATGTAGGAAGAAGAGAAAAACAATTCTCTCTCCATTTCTTTTAATTTTAAGATTTAAAAATATTTTAAGCCTATGAGTGTTTTGCCTGCATGTATGTATGTGCACCACATGCATGCAGTGCCTGGAGAGGCCAGAAGAGGGCGCTGAATCCTCTGGAACTGGCATTAGAGATGGTTGTGAGTGCCTTTTGGGTACTGGAAATTGAACCAGCTAGTGCTCTGTGCTCCTCCACCTCTAGACCCGCTTTGGTTTTTTTTTTGTTTGATTGTTTGTTTGTTCGTTTTTGATTTTTTTAAGCTTAAGAAGTAGACTTGTTTTGCCCTAGAAAGTATGGGGGATTTTGGTTTTTCCACACCGAACTTCAGTTTCCTTAGATCTTCGAGCATGGCCCCTCCATCAGCCAGTGCAGCCATTCTCTCCGGGCAGATGAATTCCTCAGACTGCTCCTTGAAGACAGATTCCAAATTAGGTCCTTAGAATGTTTAGCCTCCATGCCAACAACAGCAGAACGTGGTGGCGGAGGGATCATGTTTTATGCTCACTCGGAAACTGCCAGCCTCGGCAAAGGCCTTGGCCTCCAGACATTCTAAACCTATTTACAGTCTTAAAACTTGTAACAGGCTGTAAACTTGTGAGACTCTGGAGCACGCGTGTGTGTGTGTGTGTGTGTGTGTGTGTGTGTGTGTGGCTGCTTTTCTCTTGTCCTTATACAGTAAAGCTGCTCCCCGCAGCTCCCAGCTTCACTCTTTTGTTAGGTAGGGGCCAGGAAAGCTGGATCCTTCTGGTATGCTTGCAGGTTTCTTCCGTGTCACGTCCACTCTCCCCAAGCTGGGGACAGTGAGTGTCTGGGACACCTGCTGCTCCCCGTCCCTTTGCAGCACTGTGTTCTGCTCAGAGCCCATGATGCCCACCCATGAGCTCACTAGTGTCAGAAGCGTCTCGAAGCTTAGTCCATTAAGATTTTAACACAAAGTTATGGGTCATTAAAAAATTATTTGAAGGATCACTGGTCAGTGTTAAAAGGGAAAGTTAAGGCTTGATGGTGGGTGTCCTGGAAATCTCCACTGCCTCTGTAAGGCATCTAAGTGTTATCTTGGGTTTTTTTTTCTCTTCTCCCATCCCCCTTCTCAGTACCCAACCTTTCTCTATCTGTCTCTCTTTCTCTCTCTCCTGCTCCCTCCCTCCCCCCTCCCCCTCTGTCTCTCCCCTATTCCTCCTCCCTCCCTAGATATGGCTGGCCTTACTCTGAGGATTTGTGGGGACACCTTTCTGGATTAGGTCTCTTCCCACCTGCTAGTCCCACCCTGACAAAAGAACACCCCCTCCCCCCCAGGCCACTTAGCCTTCGGAAGCTCTTTTGTGTCTAATAAATGTTAAAACAACCCTAGTCTATTTGAGGAGAGGTGAGGTTTGAGCAACGCTTACTTTGGGAACAGCTTAGTAGACAGACTTACAGCAATCTGGCCACCTTCAGTCACTCACCTGCCACCTGCTGTCCCCAGAGAGGCCCATGGGCCAGGCAGGGCTGAGTTCCAACTGAATGAAGGACACCTCTGACTCCTCCCTTCTAATGTAATGTGTTCATATTTTGAGGGTTTTTTTTTAAATCCATTTATTCTACACTTGAATTTCACCTCTAAATACTTTGTTCGGAAGGCTCATCAGAACTAAATAAGCCTCCTCTTTGTGTTTCAGCATCTCCAGGCTCCGACGCTTGCTTAGCTGCTATGACTCCAGCGACCCGGTTTTTCTGGGTGAACGGTATGGCTATGGCCTGGGTACAGGTGGCTACAGCTACATCACAGGAGGAGGCGGGTGAGTAAGCGAGCAGAGTGGCTTATAGACGAAGCCATCTCTTATCTTTTCTGTATCCCTATTTATCCCTTAAGGGTTATGAGTCCAGGGACCCCTGCAGGTGCTCAAGGCCTTTGGATAAAATGTAATAAGGGCGTGCATCTGTGCCTAAGCTCCTGCAAACCTTAAATCCCTTCCCGATCGCTTCTCATACATATTGCAACATAAATGCTATGGAATGTCCCCTTCTACAATGAGGATCTGATGGTGTAGCCTCAGCTGGCCTGGAGCTCCTCCTCCCCCTGCCTCAGAGTGACACTGGCATCGGGAGGGTGTGCCACCATGCCTAGCTGGAAATAGTTTTTATAGTGTGTCACTTCCCGGGATGATGGAAAGAATACAAACAGTAAATATTTTTCACCTGTGGTCAGTTGAGTCCAGAAAGAACTACCTGTACTTTGAAAGATTTTTCTTTCTGCACAGGCAGAAATGATCTGGGTTCTGAGGTCTGTCTGTTCCGGCACATGGATTCTCTTTAGGCTGTGGTTGCTTCTATTACAGAAAAGTAAACATTACATTTTGGAAACGTGAACAGAACTCGTTGTAAAGATTATTTTATTCTTTGAAGAAATAATACAAAATTTAGGTCAAAGTACATGGTGATGGAAGAAAATGCTTATGGATTTCAATTTCAGAAAAAAAGTCATTAAAATTTTAAATTATCTGGTGCTCAATAAATCATGTTTGATGAAAGAAGAGTATAGAATCTTAGATTAGGCAATTAAGTAATGTTTGTATAGGATTTATAGGTTTTTAAATAATAGTTAAAAATCATTCATTTTAAATGAAGCACCTGCCTGAACTCTATGGGGAAAGATTTTAATTTGATTTTTTATGGGTAAATCAATCGAGCAGTTAATCTCCTCTGTTATTGCTGCAGCCTTTACTAGTGGGTGTTGAGGCAGGTATTAACTGGATATCAGCCATCGACAGTTATGGTCACTGTGTGCCAAGCAGTGTTATATATAGTTTATAAGCTTTTGAAGGGTTAGGGTCTTTTATTCCTATTTTATGAAACCTTGGTTTGGAATGGCTCTGTCTTAGTCTGTTTTGCCTGTCATGATAACAAAATGCTTGAGCCTGGGTAATTTTTAACACGAAGAGGTTTCTTTAGCTGAGAGTTTTAGATGTCCGAAAACATGGCCCTGACTTGTGCTCAGCCCTGGTGGCAGCCTTCTGGTGACATCCCAGGAGGATGACATCAAGGCAGAAGTGCCGGCATGAAGGAGAGAGAATCCAGGCTAACACAGAAAACAGGAGTGGGTGAGGGACAGCCTTTTCCTTTCTACTAACCTGGTAGCCAGCAGAAAGGAAGCTCCCTGACCAGTACTAACTTGCTTCCTCCATGTCCCGTGATATCCTGGTTCATAAGGCCCCTGGTGACTTTGGCATGTGCCCTTCAGTCCTTCAGGCCTCATCTGTCTGAGTTCTCATTCTAATGAATCCATGCTGAACTTGTTGCAATTTCCCAGAAACACACTGTTTCTTCTTTTAAGCATTGTTCCCCTTTCCAGCTTCTTGTGTCTCCAGTTATCCCTGTAGACTTGTGGTAGGTGGCTGTCATTACTAGGCCTGCTGGCCAGCAGTCCCATGCAGCCTCTGCAGTCGAGGTTGGATGCTTTTTAAATGTGCTTTCTTGCACAGTACTTTACGCAACCCGTTACCGTCTAATTGCCTATTTACTTTGCTGCTTCCCGCAAGTTATGAATTATTTGTAGACAGCACCTGTGTCCTGTTTCTCATCACGAACCCACTTTGTAGCTAAGGGACTCATTGCTTTTCAAGGTATAGAGAGAGCATGTCATTAAAAAAAAATACCTGAGCACTGGTGTTTAATTTCCATGTAGCCGACTTGAGTCACGCAAGGTTGGGTTTTTAGAAGTTCCTTCACTAAGATGCAGAAGTGATCTTCATGAGCTGACTCCTTCAGGAGGCCTTTGATAAAAGGTACAAAAAAGATTGTGTTCTTTGTCCAGGGAGTTTCCAATGATTTGGCTTAAGAGTCAAGATTTTTTGTTGTTGTTGTTGTTTTTATACATCGGGTTAGGGGCTGGAGAGGTGGCTCGGTGGTAAAGAACACTGGCTGCTCTTCCAGAGGACACAGTTTAATTCCCACTGCTGCTGCAGAGTCTGGATGCTCAGATACTCCAGTCAAGGCACACCCAGGGACAGCAGGATATAAGAATGTGTGTCTGGCCTTGCCCCTCCCTCTGCTGCACAGACCAGCAGGGTCAGTAGCAAACAGTCCTCCCCTCAGACTTGGGCCCTGTTGTCATGTGGATCCAGAACCCAGCTGTCAAGGGAAGCCAAAAAGGTTGTATGAAAGAAATGTTGCTATCTGTGATGCTAGAGGGAGCATAGAAAGACCAGAGTGGGCTGAGACTGCACCAGGAAGTATCACACACCAGGTCAAACGGTGTCATAGTGTTGAAGATGGGTTATGAGCCAGACTGTGGTATCCCATGTTTTTGATCCCAGCACTTGGGAGGCAGAGGCAGGAGGATCTCTGAGTTTGAGGCCAGCCTGGTCTACAGACTGAGTTCCAAGATAGCCAGGGCTACACAGAGAAACCCTGCCTTAAATGAAACAAACCAGAAGAAGACAGGTCCCTGTCTTCCCACCCCTGCATTATTTTCTGTTGCCGTGATTAAACATGACACATGCTTTAACCATGACGCAAAGTAAATTTGGGAGAAAAGGGTTTATTTCATCTGATACCTTGCAGTCCATCATGAAGGCAAGTCAGGGCAAGAGACAAAGCAGAGACCATGGAGAAGTGCCGTTTACTGGCTTGTTCCCCATGCCTGCCTTCTTATACAGCCCAGGCCTACATGTCCAGGGGTGTTACTACCCACAGTGGAACAGACCTTCCCATATCAGCTATTAATCAGGAAAATGGCCCATAGACTTGCCTCTGGGCCAAGCTAACAGAGGCATTTTCTCAAGTGAGATCCCCCTTTCCTGAAGATTCTGGTGTCTTTCCCGATGATTCTAGTGTGTGTCAAGTTGACAAAAACTAACACAGTAACGTTAGAAAGACAGCATCACATAGTGTTTGTTTACAGGAGTTACATATAAAAGTGTCTACTAGGGAGGTAAACATCTCTTAAGGTGACTTTGCTTTCACAGCATACAAAACTGCCCTCTCCAATTGTCAGTGGAAGTGTTCCCGTCAGTACTGTTCTCCGGAGTTCAGCCTCTAAACACAAGTTCTCCATTAGATTAAACAGGCTCTATGGCTCTAATCCCTGGTTCTGTCTGCTTCTGCCAGCATGGTCTTCAGCAGGGAAGCCATCCGGAGACTTCTCGTGAGCAACTGCCGATGTTACAGCAATGATGCTCCGGACGACATGGTCTTGGGCATGTGCTTCAGTGGCTTGGGAATCCCCGTGACACACAGCCCCCTCTTCCATCAGGTGAGAAACATTTCTCTTCCTGTCTCAGGTGGGGAGTTCTCCTCACTCAGAGAGTCTGTTTCTTTCTCCTCTCATATTTTGGAAATCTTAAGGAAGATGTTGACAGGTTCCATGGGGAATATTGTTTATTTATTTATTTTTACATGTGTGAGTATTTTGTCTGCTTGTATGTATATGTATCACAGGCATACCTGGTGCCCACAGAGGTCAGAAAACTGAAGTAATGGGTGATTGTGAGCTGCCATGTGGGTACTGGGAACTGAACCTGGGTCCTCTGGAAGAGCAGCCAGTGCTCTTAACTGCTGAGCAATCTCTCCAGCCTTTCCTTCTGAACTTCCTCCCTCCTTTCCTTCCTTTCTTTGTTTCTTTCTCAATAAGTAGCAAATCCTAGCAATATAGAAAACTGAGCATGGCAGAATCTCTCTAAAGAAAAACAACTTGAACAAAGCAAAGAACATATAAGCATTGGCAATAAAGGCAGAACTCACGCCTGTGTCCAGGAATGTGTGGGGAGGGGGGCTAAGAATAGAGCTTTTCTGAGAGGAATCTCATGGGAGTCCTTACTTGTGGCCCCTGCTGGAAGGCACATATGCATCCAGGCCTCGAGATGCCTTTCCCTTTTAAGCCTGTGTCTCACGCTATCTTTACGATAGCTCAGAAAGTGAATTACTCTCTGTTCCTGCCTCTCAGCCTAGATGTCTCCATGTTTTACTCACAGAAAAAATAATGCAAGCTGCTTGTGTATAAGGGAAGTAACTTAGGAAGATTAATTAGATTTGTCTATAGCAGCTCCTTCCTCCTAGGAAGACAGAAAGATAATGTAATCCCGGAGTGAACATCTTTTGAAGATAACTCGGAAACAATTATTTTCAGAGTTATGTGCTGTTCCTCGTGTTTTAAAAACTCTTGATATCTCTGATGCACACAGTAAATCTGAACCCTCGGGATGCCACAGAGGGTTTAGAGTCTGCGCCCCCACCCTACCCTGCCGTGGCCGCTCTCTTTAGCATCTTTTAGAGTGTGAGCAGATTCAAAGAGGATTTGACATTTGTCATGTCTCAACCCAGATCTCTCTGCTGTTTGTGCTGAGAGAATCTGAGACAGGGTACCCATGCCTCAGATGCCCAATATGTAACAGATAGAGGGGGACTCAGAGCAACCTCAGAGGCCGCACTGTTTCTGTCAGGCTAGGTAACTATAAAGTCATAGGCCTCGATCACCCGTTCTAAAATCATATTTCACTAATGGATATGGTAACATGCAATGCTCAGTGAACTCTCTGCATAAAATATAGATATTAAACCCAACAAGAATTTGTAAAGATAAATAATGGTTCTGGGACTCTGGACATCAAATAAAACCTAACGATAAACTTAGAAGCATTAATTTCCAAAAATCTCCCTGCTATGTATACCTTTTGAATATGAATAATGGAACACAAGTCCTTCATGTCCAGAATGTCTGCCATCCTACCTGTTCCCCGCCCTGTAGCTCAGTGACAGGGAACATCATTTTTACGTATGTGTGCCTCACTAGAATAAATAAAAGCTTTGTTCATAAGAGAGGACTTGGCGTGGGGAAGACGGGATGAAAGCATATCAGCCAGCATTGCTGTTAGTGTTGATATGGGGCAAACAAGAATAGGCCATGTCTTCACACATAGATCAGTGCCTCACCAGGCCATATCTGAGAAGCTTGTCAGAGGACCCAGGTTCGAGTCCCAGTGCCCACATGGTGGCTCACAATCATCTGAAACTCTAGTTGTAGGGATCCAGTGCTTTCTTCTGACCTCCATGTTTCCCACCTTGATGATGACTGACCCTCTGACCCTGTAAGCCAGCCCCCATTAAATGTTATCCTTATAAAAGTTGCCTTGGTCATAGTGTCTCTTGACAGCAATAAAACCATAAGACAGATACACGTACATGCATGCAGTAAAACACTCATTCACATAAAAGAGTCTAAAAACGTGTGTTACATATCATTTTAATAATTGGGATGATTTTAGTATTACAAGCTAAATAAGTTACAATATAAAGCAAATGGCTATAGAAATGTATAGGCAACTCAAGGACATTGATAGAAAGTGGACACTTCAATTAGTGCAAACATGTCATTTGAACACAAAATGACACAACCATGTCATTTCGGGGCATGTCTCATTCTGCCTGCGATTCATTTTCTGAGTTTCCGAGAATGAGAACGGTGGCAATAAATAACATTACACCCTTTGTGTTTTTCTTAGGTTTAGTCTTTTCGTTTGTATGGCGGGACTAGAATTAAACTGTTTTTCGCTACAGCGAATTCATGTTTTCTCTTTGAAAGCCTCACCTGGGTATGTTGGGGTGGTAGGCAGCCTGAGCCCTGAGAACACCTCGCCTCAGCTCCTGCACAGCCCACACCTGGCAGTTTCTCAGGAGAGACCTAGGAAATGAGTTTTCCTCCTTTTCTTTTTTTAATTTTTATTTTTTTCCCCAGAAGTTATATCACACACAGCTAACTTAAGTGAATCACGGAGGAAACCTTTTATGTTTATCACGGTGCTCAAACAGACTCGGGGACTCTAAGTGTGGAGCATTTGAGAAATTAATCCAGAGAAATTCAAGGGCAACGAGCATGGAGGTTGAGGGAAAGTAGTTGAAAATGCATCCCTTCCCACTTTAGGTTCCCGTAGTCACTATCAAATACTAAAGCGACCTGGTGGCAATACGGATCAATGTTTATCTTTCGCCGGTTGTTATGGTGGGCATTTTAAATCACAGCACTCAGGGAAGCAGAAGCAGGCAGATCTCAGAATCCAAGGCCATCCTGGTCTACATAGGAAGTTCCAGGCCAGCCTGGGCTATGTAGAGAGACTCTGTCTCAAAAATTGAAACAAACCAAAATGTTATTCTGAGATAATAATTTAAGATTCGCCTTTACGTATTGTGTTGGTGAGTAAGAGAAGTCCTGGTGAGCATGTGATCATGCTCAGATGCGACTTTGCTGCATGCCACCAGGCTGCGTGCTCTTTGAGGACAAGGGGAGCTTCCTAGATCTATTGTGTCCCCAGAGCCTGACATACACACGAAACATGAGAGAGTAAAGTAGGTTAGTGGTTCAGCGCTGCAGTGCTCCGTGCGCAGTGGTTCAGCGCCGCGGTGCTCCGTGCGCAGTGGTTCAGCGCCGCGATGCTCCGAGCACAGTGGTCCGTGCACAGAGCCCCGCTCTTTTCTTGGTGGGGGTTGGGAGGCTGTGTTCTCCCTCAGGTAAAGCAGAGAGATGAAGATGGCTCAGGAAGGAGGCAGAGGCAGCTGAGCCCAGGCCTAAACAGCACCTAATGCCAAAAGGCCTGCAGCATGGGGCTGAGAGGAGGGGGAGATGGCCTACATGGGGTCCCCCTCTTCACCAGAGCTTGCTATCTGAACCCACATGTAAACTACAGGCAAGAATTAAGGCCCCTAGCAACTGTTCAGAGCAACATATGGGCTCCAGGGTGAAGCTAGGTCCTCAGGCTTGGCACGGAGCACTTTTACCTGCTGAGGCAATCATTGTTTTTAATTGAAAATAGTTTTTTTTATTATACAGTATATTCTGAGTACAGTTCGCCTTGCCCAGTTCCTTCCAGGTCCTTTCTGCCTTCTCCTCTCCACACAACCCCACCCCTTTTTTTCTCTTATTAGAAAACAAACAGGGATGTAAAAACGAAAGAAACAAGATAAAATAAAGTAAATAAAATAAAATAAAGTAAAAACAAGCAAACCAAAATTGGATGGAGGGGGAACGAAATAAAAAGCACAAGAAACACATAATGATTCATACATTGGGACACACAGAGATCCCATAAAAAACACAAAATAGGGAACCATGTTTAAAAAAAAAAGCCCAGAGAAAGCTTTGAGATCAAAAAAAGTAAAACAAAACACACACACACACACACACACACACACACAGCTGTCTAAAAATAGCAATGAGTTCATTTCATGTTGGCCATCTACTGCTGAGCATGGAGCCTGCCTGCTCGAGGGTATGGTTTGCATATCCAGTGAGACTCCTTTGGAGAAAACTAGTTCTTCCATTTTGAGCAGTTATCAATTGGAGATAACTTCTGGGTTAGGGATAGGACCTTGTGCCCACTCTCAGCACTGGGACTCCATCCGGCTTAGACCTGTGCAGGCCCTGCGCATGCTCTGTGAGTTTATCTAAGTGTGTCAAGTCCTACTGGGTATGTTTCCGTGGTGTCTTCTATCCCCACAGGCTCTTAAAATCTTTCTACCCCCTTTCTGCAGAGCTCTTTGAGCCCCAAGGGAGAGAGGAGAGATTTGATGGAGATGTCACATTTGGGACTGGGTGTTCCAAGGTCCCTCTGAGTTGTCCAGTTGTGGGTCTCTGTATTTGTTCCCATCAGCAGGAGGAATGATTTGATCATTCTTAATCACCAGGAAACCATAACTCTGTTTGTTTTTGTTTTTGTTTTTGTTTTTGTTTTGCGCAGGCTCGGCCGGTAGATTACCCCAAGGACTACCTCTCCCATCAGATTCCAGTATCATTTCACAAACACTGGCACATTGACCCGGTAAAGGTGTATCTCACGTGGCTGGCACCTGGTGAGGAAGACCAAGCCACGCAGGAGACACAGAAGGAGCCAAGAGAAGAATTGTAGACCAGAGTCTGGGACACATGGACACAACAAGAGATTCACCCCATCTGTGGAGCTGTGATCCAGATGCTCGTGTATGCCATGTGAAATGGACACTCCCAGCCCTCACAGAAATGTATTTTTTGGATGGGGTAGACTCGTAAGGGAAACTGGGGAAAATCGCTTGTTTTGACTGATGTCGTAATTGTAAGACAGCAATTACTGTGCCTATTTTAGCCCACCACAGGCTGTGACACAACAGCTTTTGGACTGTCAGAGGAAATAAATGGCACCTGAAGTCCTTTTCTGTTTTTTTTTTTTTCATTGTAACAGGGACTCTAGTACAAGAACATGATTGGCTATCATTCCACATAAACATTGAGTCTTTTGACATGGATATTGCCAAAGGAATGAACTGTTAAACCAGTGGTTCTCAATCTGTGGGTCGCGACCCCTGGGAACAGCAGTGGTCACATGTCAGGTACCCTGCATATTAGTTATTTACATTGCGATTCATAAAATGTAGAAAAAAAATACAGTTATGAAGTAGCAGGGAAATAGTTTTATGGTTGTGGGTTACCACAACACGAACTGTATTAAAGGGTTGCTTCATTAGGAAGGTTGAGAACCACAGCTTTAAATGGTCCTGTTGTTGATTGGTTCCCAGGCACTCAGTAGGAATGAGGTACTGAGGCTGGTAAAACCTAAAACTCAATATGAATGCTCCTGAACAATACAATCACCGTTGCTCTTTTCCCTATTCAGCTGGTAGCACCCCAAAAACAGAGACTCAAGGCCGTCTGGTGAAGCCTCTGCTCCCTGCCAGTCTCCCCAGAGGCCTCTGGTGTAGAGGGACAGAGTGTCACCAGAAATTAGGTTGCTGGGCTCACGGGTCTCTTCTGTGTCAGCAGTGGGGATGGGAGTCTGGAGACGTGAGAGGCGTCTGGAGCTGGCCTGTTACTCTGCCTTTTCTCTGGGTGTTACATTGTAACTTGCTTCTGGCTCAGGCTAGACTGGCCTCCATCCTGGCAGCGACAGCACAGGCCCTCATGAGCGGACAGCATGGGTCTTGGCAATTTCCCTGGGTTTTTAAATAATGGAATCTGAACAGCGTGTTTTAAAGCAACCCTCATTTTCCAATCACACCTTTTATTATGTCATAATTTAATAATTCAGTATTAATATAAAAAAGAGTACTGTGTGCTAATGTTTAAAGTAAGATGATGATTTTGCTGATGGTTTTGTTATTTTAAGGTCTTTGTACATGCTTCATTAACCTTACTTATAAGGTTTCTAAACCCCTATAGCCTTTCAAGCCACACCATGGAAAATACCTGTGTGATTATTTTTTTTAACAATGTATATTCCTATGTAGCTTACTTTTGACTCATGTCCAAATTCATGCAATAATATTTGTCATCCTTCCCCAAATTAATAAGCACCAGAACTAGTGTGTGGCCTGCTACTTCTAGTCTCTGGTGGAATACAGTCGGTGAAAACTGATTTTGTGGTTCAGCCAGAAACTGGACTGATGACAGTCAAGTACATGAAAAGGACCATAATGGTTTCTGGGTGTCCTGCTGATGGTTCCAGCACCATTGCTGATGAAACTGTGGGTGTGGCCATTGCTATCACAATACTTGACCTTGCAGTGATACCCCCAGGGGACCTGGCTACTACCCCAGTAGAGTACAGGGAATTCCTCAGCCAACCCCCTCCACCTCTGCTCATGACTCTGTGTTACCAGCCAGAGAACAGAGGTAGTTTCATCTAAACATGAAGAATGAAGAACTGTTCAACCTTTCTTCTCCGTTAAGACCTGTGCCCTCTTTTCCTTCCAGGGTCCCTTGCTGGTATTTCTAGATATTTGTTTAAATATGTTTCCTTTTTGGAACTACAGGAGCCTCACCATGAATATAATGTCTTCAGCTCACTTCTGACTTTGCATTTTATCTATTGGTTGAGCCTTTATTGGGAGGGACGTGCAGGACAAGCACTGAGAAATTGGGAACACTGGCAGAGCAGTGAGACAATCAGTGTAAACTAAGCATCTTAGAAAAAAGCAAAGAGATTAAAAAACCCCACAGTTTATAAAGGTATTGTGTCTGATATATAGGAAATGACAGGCTCTATTTGAACACCAACTGAGAATTGATATCTTAAAAAAAAAACCAATAAAAACAAAAAACTTAATTTTGAGCCTGGATTTTTCAGGGTACATACCATCCTCTCTGCTGTTCTTTTCCCCTTTAAGTACGGATTTCTTTGCCAGTGGATATTTTTATCCTAAGGATTTACGTATGGAATTACCTGGTAGGTCATTTTTACTTTTAAGTCATTTCTCATGACCCAGCACATCGCCTGACTGTAGGAGTTTTACATCTTATAGCTAAATCAGAAGTCAAGACACAAAAATAACCTTTGTCAAAATGCTCGGGAACATAATCGCTCAGCAGCCTGAGTAACAAACGATGCTATGAAGGGCCGTGTAGATGCCCGTGTTCTCTGCGTGCCCTGATTGATCGACGACATTGAGTATGTCGCGTCCATCATAGTTATTGATGTGTATAGAGAGCCTCAGAGATCCGCTACCCAGTAAACATTTGTAAGAATATTTGTGGTGCCTCCGTTCGTAAACGTGTCATTGCTGTGGAAGAAAAATCAATCAATGTATCATTAAGTACACTGTAGCAGACTTACAAAGGAGCTTTGTTCCTGCCGTCTTTGAATGACAGGCCTGAAAAGGTGCTATTTATTATGTCCCCAAGCCTTCTAAACAAGTCACCTGCAAAATGGGTTCTCCTCCTTTCTATAGAATAAAATAAAGGCTTTGTTTCTGGTATGCTTTGGCCCCTGTTGTCTCTTTAAAGGCATGGATATTCCAAGCAGGGG
>NW_021604781.1:3273391-3339687 GCF_004785775.1 Grammomys surdaster
GGGGATGACCAGGAATAAGGTACATTAACAAAAAGCTGGCTTCTGATATAATCATCCTGTAGAGCCCTTAGGAGCATAGTCCTGGTGCCAGGACTAAACAGGGCTGGGTGAGGTTTAGCGGTTCTTTGCAGAGAGGAGTTAGAGAGAAGAGGGTATTGGGACAAAGAGTTGGAAGATTAAGGAAGCTGAAATTTAGCCAGTGGCTGTGGAGGGTCTTATAGTCCAGAGGGACTAGCCAGGGTGCAGGCCCCCAACATGGAAGTGAGTAGGTGCCTGAGCCATCATTATTGCTGAGATGTGAAATTCAGAAGATGGCCAGCAAGCAGCTGGATATGGAAGTCCAGGCTTCAGTGAACTCAAAGGTTTAATACTGAAAATCCTGAGTGTTTTAACCGTTTCCTGTTTTTAAGTTCTATGTAGATGTGTGTGTTTGCATGGGGTTATGGAAACACAAGTGTTGTGCTCATCTTCATGAGCCAAAGGTGTCAGATCTCCTGGGGCTAGGATTATGGACAGTTGTGAGCCTCTAGACGTGGGTGCCGGGAACTGAACTCAGGTCCTCTGGAAGAGCAGCCAGTGCTCTTGACCCCTGAGCTACTCCAGCTCACCCATGAGAATTTGAAAGGGTCCATCCTCTCAGGAGTGGGTAGGATGAGCCGGGGAGAAAGTGAAGGAGAGAGAGAGACAGCTTGTGAAGGGGACCAGTCAGGGTGTGTGTGTGTGTGTGTGTGTGTCTGTATGTGTGTGTGTGTGTGTGTGTGTGTGTGCCGCATGTCAGGCCATGTGTGGTAAGGGAAGCCAGGGGAAGTATTTCAAGAAGCAAATGTTCCATTGGATTTCAGCTGCCAAGAGGTCCATTAGGAGAGGACAGAGGGGCTACGTGATTCAGTAGCTTGGAAATCATGTGTCCGAACACACCCGTTCCCAGACAGTGAGACAGGCTGAGGGACAAGTGCAAGCTGAAGACAATGACTGTGGTAAACATCTCTCTCTCTCTCTCTCTCTCTCTCTCTCTCTCTCTCTCTCTCTCTCCCTCATTCCCCCCTCACACACACAGTCACACACACACATGCACACGGGTACACAGAATTCTCTCTCACAGGGTTCCCTCTCACACACACAACTCTCTGTCTGTCTGTCTGTCTGTCTGTCTCTCTCTCTCTCACACACACACACACACACACACACACACATATGCACACATGGAAAGTTCTGAGCTTGTTCACAGTTAAGGAAAGAAAGGTGGCTTGAGACAGAAGGTGGAACATGGAGTTTGGCTTTCATGATGGAAAGTTCTGGAGACTGTCCCTATGATGACAGTGTTCCAGCAGAGAGTAACGTTGTCTGCCTTGGCCGTGTTAGTGAATGGAGCTGGCCATGTTAGTCATAGCTCTGTGTTTGCAGGTCTCTGAGTGCTTAGGAGAATCTTCTTTAAGTGAAGAATAGAGGCAGATCTAGGAAGACTTACTGTGGTGAGCACATGGATAGGTACAACTGTTCGTGCCTATCATGTTTGAGACATGTCTCTGGTGAGTTTAATTTTGTAATGTGTGATCTTCATGGGAAGCAGCTTCGTGGGTTACAATAAATGAACTTCTTGTATCGTGCATATCTTAGCTGAGACTCACAGACCTGCAGTCAGCAGCCCAAGGGTCCGTGTCTAGCAAGTAGCAGGAGTAGGCAGGTTTTAACGGATCTTTATTTTATATGTCTGAGTGTTTTGCCTGTAGGTATGTTTGTGTACTACATGTGTTCCCAGTGCCTGAGGAGGCCGGAAGAGAACAATGGATCTCCTGGAACTGGAGTCACAGGTGTTTGCAAGCTGCTATGTGGTTGCTGGGAACTGAACCCGGGTCCTTTATAAGAGCAGCCAGTGTTCTTAACCACTGAGCCACCTCTCCAGTCCCAGAGCTAGATTTTTGAACAGGCATTTTGGCTCCAGAGTATATGTGTTTAATTTCTCCTGCAGTTCACTGAGAACATGTAGACTTCCCTGACTGAATGTATATCTAGTTATAAAAAATGCTAGCCTCAGGGAAGATAAGGAAGAGACCACAAGTTAACCATATGATAGCCCCACAGACAAGAGATTATTAAGCAAACTATGATTATTTATTTAATGAGTTATAGGACTAATACATGCTGGCAGGTTAGGAAAGGAAGAAACAAACTACTTGAGAATATTGAACATGCATATTGCCATGGTAGAAAAGATGCTGGCAGTGGTGGACATATTTGTCCCTCTTTTCAGTGTTGCTGTGTTGTGTACCCGAGTGACCTCACATCCGTACACCAGGAAGCACACCCTGGCTATCACAGCGGGTATTTGCTATTCTCAAGCTGGAAGCTGTATCTAGCCTATGTGTCTATTGCTTAAAGAATGAACAAATAAAGCGTGGGCTATCTATGACATCTGCATGTGCAGTAGCTCGTGTGAGTGACCTACAGGTCCGGGAGACACCACAATGTGAGTCAAACCATCAGAGTTAAGACTCACATAGGATCTCAGGGATGTAATGTGAAATCACAAAAATGGTAAAAGGGAACATAGTAGGACATACATACCTTTAAAAATGTTAATTAAAAAGTAGGGAAAACATAAACACAGAGTTAAAGATAATGACCGCCTGCAGGGGAAGGAAGAGGAGAAAAGCCAAGCCCTGAGACGTAAAGGGACTCAGAGGTACCGCTATTGCTGGTTGATAAACAGGTTGGTAGATATACTGCTTACTTTTCTGTGGCTGTGATAAAACCCCGCAGCCAAAAGCGACTTATAGAAGAAAAGACTTTATCTGGGTTTATGGTTCCAAAGGGAGGGGCCATAGTGGTAAGGGAGACACGGCAGCAGGGGCCAGAGCAGAGCGGAGAGACCACATCTTCAGAAGAGTGAACAAGAAGAAAGTGGACGGGAAGAGGGGCAAAGCTGTAAATGCACGAAGGCTGCAACCAGTAACATACATCCTCCAGCAAGGCTCTACCGCGTCACGAAACAGTGCTACCAACCTGGGACGAGCCCGGGATGGGGGGGCATTTCCCATTCAGACCACCCCAGTATGCATACAGATGTTTGCCTTAGAAATACTTTTAATACTGTGTAAAGGGACTTCGGCCAAGGAAGCAGGTAGGCTAACTGCAGATCCTCGCTTCTCCCTCCTTTCCTCCAAATCCCACCCCCAGTCTCATCCCCAGCTCCGGAGCAACCCACTTGCTGCAGCTTCCCCTTCCTCCCAGCCTGTTACCCCCAACTCCAATGGATCACACAGATCTTCCATTGCAGTCATCCTTTCCCACTACTCACGGCTTGGTCCCAGTCCCCAACCCTGGCAGGCGTTCCCTGGGAACCCACTAGCTAAGCCTGCCAGATAAGGTAGGGAAGCCAAGCAAGTAGGTGAGCTCCAGCTCTTCACTCTCTCCTCTCCTCCAAGTCCAACCTCCAGTCTCCCCCTCATCTTTGTAGCAGACTACCTATTGTGTTTCTTCGCATTCTCTACCCCCATTCCCAGGTGACTAAGCAGATCCTGGTGGAGCACCCTGTAGGAGGAGGTATTGATCCCCTAATTGGTTCTTGGTTGTGTCAATAAAGGAGGCAGAAGCCAATCTCTGGGCAAAGAGAAAAAAGATGGGACTTCCAGGTCCCAGGAGGAAGGGAATGGGATGAGAGAGGAGGCCAAGCAGGCGGTGCAGTGGTGGAGCAGAGGAAGGAGTAGATGTGTCTCAGGGCACCTATAGTTTGTAGCCTCTGCCGTAGGCTGAGGTCAAGGAGGATGGGGCAGGATATTCTTTGCCCAGCCATTGAATTATCTGACTAGTTTTAAAATATTAAGGCAGTCTGGTGTTTCCATCCATCTGCAGCGACTAAGGTGGACAGGAGAAAGGTCACAGCGGGGTGGTCATTGGCAGCTTGGCGGAGCTAGCTGCGAGAGGTTGAGGGAGCTTAGGCAGAGCTTTCGAGAAAGAGCTAGCATGTTTTTAAAATTACACACAGCAGCACCCTGCTTTTTTCCCTCACGAGTGTTCTTTTTCCCCACTCCTAGCTCATCCCCATTCCTAAGTATGGGATCTCAATACCTAGAGACACACTTTACCTGGAAACCCACTGGCCACACTTATTAGGATCCCAGAGGGATTCCTTACTAGACAACAGTCAGCCACCACACTCCCCTCAGAACCAGAGAAGACAAGAGGAACAAAACACCCATCCAGCAAAGACAAGACCAGATATAAACACCCAGAGTTACATTTTTTTCCCAAACCAACATACCTAGATGCCAGTGTAAAAATACAATCAACAAAGGTCAGGACAACATGTCTTCACTAGAGCCCAGCAACCCTACCATATCACAGTAGGCCCTGAGAATTGCCACACAGCTGAAGCACAAGGCAAAGACTTTAAAATTGCCTTTATGACAGAGGTCCTTAATGAGATGAATTAATCCCTTAAAGAAAACACAAACAAATAATAGAAGGAAACGAATAAAACAATTCAAAGCCTGAATGTGGAAATAGAATCAATAAAGAAAACCCAAACTGAGAGAAATCTGGAAAAATAAAACTTTAGGAACTCAACCAGGGCCCTCAGAGGCAAACATCTCCAACAAGAGATGGAAGAGAGAATCTCATGCGTAGAAGACACAATAGAGGAAATAGATATCTTAGTCAAAGAAAATGTTAAATCTAAAAAAACAAAAACAAAAACCTCCTGGCATAAAATATCCAAGAAATCTGGGACACTATGAAAAGACAAAATCTAAGAATAATAGGAATAGAGGAAGGAGAAGAGAGACACTCTCATAAGCATCATCTGCCAATAAAAAAGCCTATGGTCAATGGCCTGAGGCAAGAAATAGGAGGTGGGACACTGGCAGGAAGAGAGAGGATTCTGGGAAATAGTGAGAGAATAAAAGGAGCTGCAGGGAGAGCCGCCAAAAGAGATGCTCAGGAAGATGTGAAGGAAGAGGAAGGTTGGGACTGAAGGAGAGGTAACCAACCATGTGGAAGACATAAAATAGTTTGAACGGGTTAAATAAATTATGAGCTAGTCAGAGATTGACTCAAAGCTTGTGGCCTAGGCATTTATTAATATATAATTAGTCTCAGAGTCATCATTTTGGGAGCAGAGGCTGGGAAGGAAAAAAAAAGTTTTTTTTTTTTTTTTTTAAAACAACCTAGGTCAAAGGCACAGAAGTATTTTCAACAAAGTCATAGAAGAAAAAAAATTCTAACCTAAAGAAGGAGATGCCTATCAAAGTTCAAGAAGCATATAGAACAAGAACACCATTGGACTGGACCAGGAAAGAGAGTCCCCTCAGCATACAATAATCAAAACACTCAATGTACTAAACAAAATAAGAATATTAAAAGCTGTAAGGGAAAAAGAGCATATAACATATAAAGGCAGACCTTTTAAATTTATACTTGACTTCTCAATGGAGATTCTAAAAGCCAGAAGGACCTGGACAGATGTTCTACAGACTCTAAGAGATCATAGATGTCAGAAAGACTACTATACCCAGCGACACTATTACCTTCCCCCAATTACAATAGACGAAAAAGTAAGACATTCCATGATAAAACCAAATTTAAGCAATGTCTATCTCCAGTCCAACAAAGGTGCTAGAAAATCTCCAATCTAAAGAGGTTAACCCCTCCCAAGAAAACACAGAGATAAATAAGCCCAGACCAGAAAAAATAAAAAAAAAGGAAACACACACACACACACACACACACATACATACCTCACCACCACCACCACCACCACCACCACCACCACCACAACAACAACAACAACAACAACAGGCATCAACAAACAGTGCTCACTGATATCTCTCAATATCAACGATCTCAATTCCCCAATATAGACAGAGATTACAGAATGGAGGGAAAACAGGATCCAGCCTCCGTGCATCTAGTTAAGAAACATACCTTAGCGTCAAAGATCGACATTAACTCAGAGTAAAAGGATGGAAAAAGATATCCCAAGCAAATGGACCAAAGAAGCAGGCTGGTGTAGCCATTTCAATATCTGACAAGAGACTTCAAACTACTCAGAAGAGATAGGAAAGACACTACATACTCGTCAAAGAGAAATATCTGCCAAGAGGACATTGCAATTCTTAACATCTATGCAGCAGACAGAAGGGCACCCAAATTCATAAAAGAAACACTAGTACAGCTTAAATCACATAGTGACCCTCACACACTGATACCAGTACCCATCTCTCATTAACAAGGAGGTCATACAGACAAACCGTAAACGTAAACACCAAGCCAGCCCAAACCCTTCTATCTACAATGGTGTCCTGCTTGCTAGCTATGCTAGAGCAAGGGTAGCACAAAGCTTGTAGGAGTAACCAACCAATAACTGATTTTACTCAATGTTCATAGCATGAGGCAGACCCCAGGCCCAAAACTGCCTGGGTGACCAAGAACCTGAGAGTAGAACAGTGACTGAGGATAAAGCCGAATACTACAGTTTGAAACAAACAAACAAAGAAACAAACAGACCATAGCAACCAATGACTCCTAATGACATTCTTCTATATTCCTAAATCAGTACGTTTCTCAGCCATCATCACAGAAGCTTCCTTCTGCAGCAGATGGGAACAAATATCCCACAGGCAGATGTTGTACAGGGGATGAGAGATCTTGGAACACTAGGCCCTAAATGAGTTGTCTCCATCAAATCATTCCCTTCAGGGTTCTCTGAACCCTGAGGAAGAAGAGACAGAAAGAGTGTAAGAGCCAAAGGGGATGGAGGGCACCAAAAAAACATGGCCTCTAAATCAACAGGAATGATGTACAGATGAACTCATAGAGACTGAGTTACTGTGCATGTGGTGTGTACACGGTGTGTACAGGGCTGCATCCGATGGGATCCTAGAGCTGAACGGGCACTCGGACATATGCCCCATCCCTGACCCAGAAGCAATCTCCAATTGATTACCCTTGCAAATGAAAATTTAGGTTTCTTCAAGGACGTCCTACTAGGGAAACAAACTGCTCTTAGGGGTAGGTCGAGTGACTAGGAATGGATGGCCAACAGGCAACGGATTCACTGGCAGCAATTTCAGAGCTTCCTCATCTCATAACGCCATGTCAGGGCGCTCTCTCTCTCTCTCTCTCTCTCTCTCTCTCTCTCTCTCTCTCTCTCTCTTTCTCTCTCTCTCTGTTTCTCTCTCTTAAATTTATCTTATTTTTAATTTTATTTTATATCTATATTATGGCTTCAATATTAGTATTTTGATGGGATTCCTGAGTGCAAACCAGTAGCCTCTTGTCTACTTTCTTGTAACTGCTTTGGTCTCTCTTTCTTCTGTTTGTGTTGTCATATTTTGATGTGTTAATATCACATCATATCATACCATATCATAATCCCGTAGAAGCCTGTTTGTTTTCTAAAGAGAGACAGAAAGGGAGAGGATATGGGGAGGGACTTGGAGGAGAAGGTTGGAAGACTGTAATCAGGGTATGTTATATGAGAAAAATGTTTATTTTCAAAGAATAAGGAAAATACAGTGTAAATGAATGCACAAATACTGCTTATATACATGATACAAACTAAGGTCATCTGGGAAGAGTGAACCTCAATTGAGAAAGCATGCCTCCATCACAATGACTTGTAGGCATGTCTAGGACATTTGCCTCATTAATGATTGATGTTAGAGAGTCCAGACCAGTATGCATGGAGCAGCCCCTGGGCAGGTTATCCTGAGTGGTGTAAGAGAGCAGGTTGGGTGAGCCGTGGGGAACAAGCCAATGAACAGCATTCCTCTGTGGTTTCTGCCTCAGTTTCTGCCCTGGCTTCCCTCCAAAGATGGACTGTGATGTGGAAGTATAAGCCAAATAAACACTTTACTTCCCCAAGTTGGTTTTGATGAGTGTTTATTGGGCACTAAAATCATACAGGGAAGAGCTCACAGGTTACAAAGATGAACACATGGTTTCGTTTTAGATAGAGGGGAAGCAGCATCCACCTTACGGCCAGGAACCTTCCTTGGTTTAGTATTTCCAGATGCTGTCAAGTGAGTAACTTGAGTAAGTCTAGGGATGACATGCCCGTTTCTTCATCTGTTCGATTGACAAATGAACTGTGCCAGGCACTGGGGTTATGCAACCCAGCACAAAGGCATTCAGAATTCCCACTTCCCTGAGGCAAACTTTCTTTATAAAACAAGATTCCCTTTTTTAGCTATAGAAGTTAAAATGAAGATCTGGCATCTTTGCACACTATTACTGGACATCCGAGGATGTTCCTAACTCTAGAATTGCTCTTAGCCCCACACCTACAGTGGCCTGTTTTCCTGCACCTTCCTATACTGAGGTAGAATGAATTCTCCAGGTCTTTGTTCTGATCTCCCCATGGATTCCCAGGCACACCACTTCATGTCTCTGGGTGCCAGTTTTGTTATCACAAGTAGCATTCATAGGTCTACTGTCTACAACATCCCTACCTCTCATTTTTAAATATCCCCATCGGGTACCACATCTGTATTGCATTATGAAAACTCCTTGATTTCAAGACTTCAAGATTCTCTAATTAGGATGAATCACCCGCTTTATCAACATGTACAAGTTTGTCATCGAATTGAATCAATCTGAAATACATTTGACTTTCAGTCACAGGCTCAAAAGCATAAGGAAATGCAACCACAAGACAGTTTTAAGACAGCAATATTTCATGGATACAAAAGTTAACTGTGGTCCAGTTAGCTTAATAAATATTTATTAAGTATTTACTGTCTCTTTGATCCTAGAGGTGGAATATGAGTAAAAGCAGGCACAGTTCCCGCTTTTATTGAATTTATAATCTTGAGTTTAAATGATAATTAAAACCCGATTCATAGTAAAATATATAATTTCAAACTCTAATAAGGACTGAGGCTTGGTTTGAGACTTTTAGGAAAACAGGCCAGCATGCGGAGTAGTCAAGAAAGTGGTCTAGGCTGAAACTATACGCAAAGGCTCTTTAGTGGGAGATTTATAACTTTCTTGATAAGCTAAGTTTGGCTGGAATGCTCTCAAGCCAAAGCCATCACAGGCTTTGTAACTTGCTTTCTTCCCTTAATATATCAAGAACACGCATGTTGTTAGATATTCTGTAATAAACCCCACAGCTCATATGTCATTGTATGTTTAGAGCAAAACTTTCTTGGGAACTCTCTATTATTTGGTATTTGGCTATCACCATGTCTGGTGCAGCAGGGGAAGGCTTCTCAGAGAGCTTATTTCTGATTCACCCACATTTCCAGGAATCTTTAAGGCCCAATTTTGTTTGGAAATACTCCCTGGAGAGTCCGTCTCGCCCTAGGCAGAGTGGATATCATTAAGTAAATAACCAACAATATATGTTGGCAAGAGTTGGGGGTGTGTGTGTTATGATGCTTGTGGGGATGGGCAAATTAGTTCCAGCCACTACAGATATGATCATGGAGGGTTTTCAATTTAGAAAAAAGCCAGAAAATATAACTATCATATGATCTAGCCATTTCTTGGTATATATCAGGAGTCCAAGAAAGCACACCATAGAGATAACTGCACTCCTGTGTTGATTATGACACTATTTACACTTACACTAGGCAAGACATGGAACAATTCTACTGCCCATCAAAAGACAAATGGATGAAAGCATTGTATGTGCACTTGATGGTGTTTGGCTGAGCCACAGAGAAGAAGGAGCCGGTGTCATGTGAAACACTTTGCACTTGAGAGCATCATGTCAAGCAAAATAAACCAGAAAGACAAATATTTTTTTCTCCCATATGAGGGACTCTAAACACACACACACACACACACACACACACACACGCACTCGCACGCGCACGCGCACGCACACACACGCACACACAGACAGAGCAGAAAGTAGAAAAGCAGATGTTTCTGGGGGGAGAGGACTTATGGGAAGGTGGAGTTGCAGCCAGGAAAGGTGGCGTAGGAAATGAAGGAAAATGACAGGGATTTCTCTCATATGTGGAATCTTGACTTTTTAAAAATACAAGAAATGAGAGGAGGAGGAGGGGGACCATTTGGGGAGGAGGGAGATGGTAATGGCAATGGACAGAATCCACTCAGAATCTCAGCTTTTGCTCTTTTATAAGCTACCTTATGATTTCATTGGGTCAAAGTAGGTAATTCGGGTTGATCTTGCCATCTCAAGGTTCATTTTCAAAGAAATTGCATTTACCCGGATTACCTGGAGACCCCTGTGGACTCAACTTTGATGAATGTGCCAGTCAGCCTCGTCTCCGTGGAGATCTATGTGTGAGTGGAGGAGACAACTCCTGCTGTGTCTACACAGGGAGTGGGCTCACAGGGACACACCATGAGACTTTGACGCCTCTTCATTTGTTAAAGCCTTGTCACAATGATGTAACACACGAAGGTAGTGTTGACAGCTGTATTTGTCACTGCTGGCACAGACATAAATAAATGCAGTAGCAACCTCTCTCAATTGGGAATGTGCCGAGCTGTCGAGTTGTCCGCAGAGGGTCAATAGGGACACAGCCGTGGCCTACTTGCCTCTTTCAACTATCTTGGAGCCTCGGGCTGTGTCTGTATCAGTCAGCCTGGATTCATAGAAGGAGCCTAGCATCACTGTCCTCTGAGAGGCTCCACCCAGCGGCTGACCAGAACAGATGTGGAGAGCCATGCTAAGCATCAGAACAAGCTCAGGGAGTCTTGAGGGAAAGAGTTGGGGAAGGGATACAGGAACCTGGAGGGGATAGGGACTCCACAAGAAGACCAAGAGAATCAATTAACCTAAACTCTTGGAGGCTCCCAGAGACAGAACCACCAATCAAAAAACATACAAGGGCTGGACCTAGCCTCCCCCTCTCCCCCCCCCATATGTAGTAGAAGTGCAGCTTTGTCTTCATGTGGATCCCCCAATAATGGGGCTTACCTTGACTCTGTTGGAGTCTGTTCCCCTTACTGGGATGCCTTTTCTGACCTCATTGGGAGAAGATGTGCCTAGTCCTTCAGTGTCTTGAGGTGCCAGGGTGTGTTGGTGCCCGGGGGAGGACCTCTTCTTTCTCAGAGATGAAGGGGAGAGGTAGATGAGAGGGACTGCGTGAGGGGTCTGGGAAGAGGGGAGTGTAGCTGAACGTAAGGTGAATAAATAAAATAATGGAGAATTGCATTCATTCACTCATTCATTCATTCACTCATGTGTGCACAGATGCCACGGTGCTCATGTGGAGGTCAGAGGACAACTTTCAGACTCAGTTTTTTACCTCAATCATGTGGGTCCCGGGGATTGAACTCAGGTCCTCAGGCTTGGCTGCATCTACTTTTACCTGCTGAGCTACCTCAGCAGCCCTCCATCTCGGGATTCTTAATCTCATCTCCAAGTTCATTTTGCTACTTAACACGTTTACAGGTCTCAGAACTAGAATGCTGACATCCTGCCTCTCACACTCTATCAGTTATATGTCTTACTGAAGCAACAAACTGCTAGACAAAAAAGGAGGAGTCCCAATTTAAGGATACAGTCTGTAGGAGTTATGACAGCAGGAGCTTCAGACAAGTTGGGGACATTGCATCCATAGTCAAGAAGCAGAGCATCATGGGTACCAGTGCCCAGTTCATTTTCTCCTTTCTCTTTAGTCTGGGATCCCAGCTGGTGGAACGGCACCACACAGATGTAGGCTGTGGCTTCTCATTACTATTAGCTGAATCTGTAAAGTCACCCTCAGAACATATGTCCAGAGGCTGGTTTCCATGGTGATTCTAATTTCTATTGTGCTACTGGTCAAGATTAACCATCACTTGCAACAACACAGCTAGGCTTTTTGTTTTGTTTTAAACTTGTCTGGAAGTCAAAATTACCCGAAGGTACTTACATTAAACCCTTCTTTGAGTTCTGCATATGCTTATGCTGTAGGTGCGCGCGCGCTCACACACACACACACACACACACACACACACATATGCGTGTGCGATGGATTCTGTTGGCACTGTTCTCTTTTTAACTGACATGGGTGCATTTTCCCTCTCTCCTTGTCCTTACACAGTTTTAAAACCCACATGGTAGAGACCGCTAATGTCCCTGTCCCATCTAATCAACATGTCTCTTTGCACACCCTCATCACCTATTGGGATTCTCACACTTGATTACGGAAAGCAGAGCCACTCAGGAGAAAATGTTGGAAGGAAGTGCCTGTTGGCAGCAGAGTTTCATCATTCTGGTACAGGTTCGAATGTCAGGCTCTATAGATCTGCACTTCAGACACTCAGCACCCCGCTGATTCAGAGATGTCCCGCAGTGGATCTGTTTGTCTGATGTTCCAGCAGTTTGAGAAATCCTCATAAAAACCGAGACTGTTGGTGTTTCAAGGGAGCTGCTAGTCTAAGGGATGAATCCAAAAGTAATTCCTTCAGAGATTCTTAGATCAGGAATGTCCAGCAAAGCATGAACCAACTAGTTCTGCATTTATTCTATGTGCCTTGAGCGACCGCCACACCTTCACAGGACTGATGAGTATTTGCTGGGAGGGAAACATAGAATTCTGAATGGGAAAATGATCTTACTGTTTTCATGTGACTCCAGTTAGGGTTTTACTGCTGTGAACAGACACCATGACCAAGACAATCCTTATAAGGACAACATTTAATTGGGGCTGGTTTACAGATTCAGAGGTTCAGTCCAGTATCGTCAAGGAGGGAACATGGCAGCATCCAGGTAGACATGGTACAGGAGGAGCTGAGAGGTCTACATCTTCATCTGCTTGTCTCTAAGACTGACCTCCAAGCAGCTAGGAAGTGGGTCTGCTAGCCCACACCCACAGTGACACACCCACTCCAACAAGGCCACACCTACTCCAACAGGGCCACACCTTCTAAAATAGTGCTATTCCCTGGCATATGCAAACCGTCACACAGTGCAAAAACCTTTATTTATACTTTAAAGTGCAAAGAGCCAATGCACTCAGTGTTTCTGCTAGTTTTTGAGACAGTCTCACTATGGAGCCTAGTCACCCTTACATTTGAGATCCCCCTGCCTCCAGCTTCAGAGTGCCATTGCTAAGGTGTATACACTACACCTGGCCAAAATGCATTTTAAAAGACATTTATTTTATGTGTACAAATGTTTGCCTACAGATCTGTATGTTTCACATATGTATGCACGTCTAGAGGCCAGAAGAAGGCATTGGATGCCCCTGGAACTGGGATTATAGACAGTTGCAAGCCACAACATCGGTGTTGGGCACCAAAATCAGCAAGTGCCCTTGACTGCTGAGTCATATCTCCATCCCAGCCCAGGGGGGTTCTTTTTGGTTTCTATTTTGTTTTGTTTGTTTCTTTATTCAAAAGGATTAGCTCACCTTTTGTGGGTAATGGAAAATCCTGCATCAGATTAAATAAGTCTGCCTGGATCTAGGGAGGTCTTGGTTTACAGATGTGGTGGTTCTAGCCAATGATCTAGGACTTACCTTATAAAGCTTACATCACCTCACAGTGGGACTGCCTACACACTGAGACATGCACAGACAGACACATACACATGCACACAAACAAAACATACACAGAGATACACACATAGACATACAACCATACAACTACAAACACACACAGATACACACACACACACAGATACACACACACACACACACACACACACACACAGATACATACACACAAATGCCTTCCAAGCGCTCATGGGCAAGGGTGAACAACGGCCAAAACGACCACTGCCGTAAAGCACACTGTCGAGGGATAGGAGTGTACAGGGACCAGAGAGATCACTGTGTAGGGCACTCTCTGAATAGGAAAGCAGAAAAAGCCCAAAGAGATGTGTCTACTGACATCTTCCATAGGTTTTATATAATTTTCAGAGTCTATAGATTTCCCTGAAGGGTGTTTTCCTGCCCCACCTTCATGATAGATAAGTCTGTTTGGATCAATCCTTAAGAGAGTGGACAAGGTGTGTATTTGCTCTGTGCTGCAAAACCTCCAGATAGAGAGTAATCTCATCATCTTCTGGGCAGTTCAGACAATTACAAATCAGACCTGGTGAGGTCACAGCTCTCTAGCTGGTTCCTGGTTTTACAGGCTGCGGATTATCAAGCCTGGCGTCTATCTCCAATGACCTTCAGGCCTTCTAACCTTCTACCCAATACTTCTCCCCCCTGCCACATTATTGGACAGGCAATTTTCCTTAGGGATAAAGGAGTGTCTCCTTTACTCTGAGACTATGGCCGCTGTGGTCCTGAGTTATTGGAGGAAATCTTTTATTACATTGACAAACCTTGGCAAGGCCCAGGACACGTGTCCTGTGTCTTCTAGGATTCATGACAACCAACTTGAGGATTCTCCAATTGGTCTAAACCCTTTGGCATGAGGACAACCTTCACCATTCCACTGATGTCGTTAGCTCTCGTGTTCAGTACATCCTATGTGTGCTTATTTCCAGCTTGCCTTTGTATTTAAAGATACTATAAAATATATTTTACATATTTTGAAGTCATTTTAGCTGTAAAGTTGATATCATTCTACCATCCTTCTTAGAACAGAAACTGAAGACTTTATATTAAACACAAATAGCTAAAATAAATTCTAAAAGGTAAAAACAAGCAAACAAATAAACCCTATTCATGTTATGCCTGAATCTGTTTTGGATCTTTAAGGTTGTGATGAAGTTTGTGATGAAGCCTTGGTTGTTTCAGTAAGGTTTACTGAAGTAAGGACACATTTGCTATCGCAGACTGTGGTGCTGGGGCTTATGCAGAGAACTATTTACTCAGCTTTGACATTAAGGTTCTGGGAAGATGGCTCAGTGGCACTTGGCATACATGTATGAGGACCCGAGTTCAAATCCACAGACCCACGAAAGCCAGGCTTCGCGTTACTCAGATAAAATACACCATTGGGGCAAGGAATGGAGTTTGAATAAAAACTGTGGATTAGTTAATCCAACTTGCCACATTTTCTGAATTCAATTATTTACAGTCTTAGAAAATACACAGCAGGCAAAATAACTCACCAAGTTTTTTTTTTTTAATAGCTAAGACTGAACAACGTACATATGTCAACAGCATAACTGTTTGTGCAGACTCTTAAGAATTTTGAGAAGTGATGTTTCTCTTCTTGGCTTTCTAAGTCCACACTTATTATGGGCTGGAGAGATGGTTCAGCAGTTAAGAGCACTAACTGCTCTTCCAGAGGTCCTGAGTTCAATTCCCAGCACTCACATGGTGGCTCACAACCGTTCATAGAGAAATCTGATGCCCTCTTCTGTCATGCATGTGTACATGCAGAGAGAGCACTCATATACATAAAATTCATAAATGAATCTTTAAAATATATATATTAAAAATGTCTTATAAGTTTTACTAAGGAGAATTACTCCAAACTTGTCAGTCAGATAAAGAGAGGGTCCTGTGACCTTCTGCTAGGTGTGATTGGGGGACCCTTGCTTAACATGTATCTAAATATAGGTGCCACATTGCAGAGAGTGATAAGGTGGGCTGACCTCCCTTCCCGATGGAGCAGAGAACCCTACATACAGTTCTGGGTTCCTTGCAGAGTGGGATATTAATTTGGCTTCCAGTGTAGTCACTGTATTTTGCGATTCTTTTTTCCTTGGATCACACACAATCTTTTTTTCTCGCATCTTTTAAACTCTCTTGCCTCCTTCTGAGGCCCTCTTTAATGGGTGATCTGAAACCACTGGCCCGTCTATTTGCGTGATATTTAACATCTATTTATACGATAATCATATTTTTAATATTTTGGAAGTTATGGCTTAACGGTTCATATTGTCATAAAATTTACGATGAAAAATTAACTAAAATTGCTGAATTACTGCCTTAATCTATCCAGGGCAAATTACCATAGTTACCCGATACCCCCTGTCAGTCATTAAAACAAAACAAAACAAAACAGCACAGTAATTTTCTTTTAGGGTCAGAACTTTTGAGTCATTACTCAAATTCATTTTATATTATATTTGTGTATGGGGGCATGTGTGTGGGTACACACATGTATGGGTATGAATGTGCATGCACATGTGTGGATGCATGTGGAGGCGTGCAGCTGATGTGTGTCTTCTATGACTGTGCTCCACTTTATACATTGAGCTAGGGTCTCTGGCTGAATCTGGAACTGGCCAATTCTGGCTGGTCTAGCTAGGCTGCTTGCTTCAGGGATTGTCTGTCTCCACCTCCCAAGTGCTGAGATCACAGGTATTACTGTCTGTGACAGTGAATCCTGGTTGCCAACTTGACCATATCTGGAATCAACTCAACCCCAAGCAGCTGGTGGTCTGTGTGAGGGATTTTCTTGACTGGATGTTTGAGCTGGATAGATTTGCCTTAACTCTGGGCTACACCTTCTGGTGGCACAGGAAAAGGAAGCTTTTCACATCAAAGGGCACAGGAAAAGGAAGCTTTTGCTCTTTGCCTGTTTGCCCCCACTCACACTGGCAAGTTCATCTGCCTTCTGGGGAGGCATCCCTTTGCCTGTGTTAGAACTGCCTTCTTTGGGATTCCAATGTAGACTGACAACCAGCTGAGATGTCCAGCCTGGTGGACCGAACTCCCAGAGTCTTATCATTTTCTTTAAGGGACAGCCATTGTCGGACTAGCTGGACTACATTGTGTAAGCCACGCTAATAAATCCACTTTCACTTTCTGTTCATGCTGTCAGTTCTGTTAGGTTAGAGAACACTAGCTAATGTACCGCTCAGCTTTCACATGCGTTCTGAGGATCTGAATGCATCCTCGAGAATCTGACGGTCCTTGGGCTCATTCACTAAACCTGCTAAGGAAGTAATCCCCCAGTCTCAGACCTTCAGAACTAATCCTTCAATAACTTCCCCATTCTCTCCCACTCTCCCTCTCTATCCCTCTCCCTTTCTCTCTCCCTCTTCTTCTCCCTCTCTCTCCCCCCTCCCTGTGTGTGTGTGTGTGTGTGTGTGTGTGTGTCTGACTGAGACTGAACCTAGGGCTTCGTGCATGTTAGGCAATTGACTTACCATTGAGCTATACTCTCAGTCCAATGCATAAAATTCTTGAAAAGTACGTGTTAAATCGTGTTATCATACTTTTAGATAAATTAAGGTTTTGTACATTTTCACCTAACTTGGAGGCATTAAATGTACAAAGTGTGACAATTCTGAATTGGCTCATCATATTTATTGGATTTTTTGAAGATTATTGAATGTGAGCAAGTATTTTATTGGCGATGTCACTCAGGGAGTGGGTTGAGTGCTGTTTTATTCAATCTCATGTATCTACAGGAGGTTATTATTATTGATCTTTTGGGAAAGGATTTTATCGGCAACATTGCTCAGTGAGGTCACTGGTGGTGTTTTATATCATTTGATATCTAATCATTCATTTTCCATTACCAATAACAAGATTTGGAGCAGATCCATCGCTTTGTCCCAGGGGTTTGTCCACCTTAAAGCCACACCATCACTTCTCAGTGTCTGTGGAGGATGCTTCCCTCGAGGGAGCCAAAGCCGGTCAAAGCACAAGTCCCCAATAAAGCATGCTGTATACAGCGTTTGTGTATTACCTATTCCAGTCCTCCCTAGGGCTTTAAATCATGTCTGGAATGTAAATAGCTATTCTATATTGTGTAGGGAAAACTGACAAGAAAAAAATATATGTTCAGTATAGATGCGATGTTTTGAATGCTATTAACACAGGATTGGTTGAATCCGCAGATTCACAGCCTGAATATAGAGATGGCTGGCTGAACATGGTGAGATTTGGATGAGAGAGAAGTGACGCCTTTCTCCAGTAGGGTGATGCTGGAGAGTCCAGATCTTCAGCACCGAGTTCAGAATGCAGTGCGCGGGCAGGTGCAGCAGTGCACGCGCAGGTGCAGCAGTGCCCGGGCAGGTGCAGCAGTGCGCGGGCAGGTGCGCGCAGGTGCAGCAGTGCCCGGGCAGGTGCAGCAGGAAGTGTATTCTTCTAAGCGTCCTCGAGCCTCTTGCAGAGCTACAGCAGTGGTTCTCAACCTGTCTGTTATGACCCCTTTGGGAAGGGCGTCAAACAACCCTTTCCTAGGGGTCGCTTAAGACCATCAGAAAACACAAATATTTACGTTAAAATTCAAAAAGTGGCAAAGTTACAGTTAAGAAGTAGCAACAGCGGGCTGGAGAGATGGCTCAGTGGTTAAGAGCACTGACTGCTCTTCCAGAGGTCCTGAGTTCAATTCCCAGCAACCACATGGTGGCTCACAACCGTCTGTAATGGGATCCAATGCACTCTTCTAGTGTGTCTGAAGATAGTTGCAGTGTACTCATAAAAATAAAAAATAAATAAAATCTTTAAAAAAAAAAGAAGTAGCAACAGCAATAATTTTATTGTTGGGGTCACTATAACATGAGGAACTATATTAAGGGGTTACAACACTAGGAAGGTTGAGAAAACCACTCCTCTAGAGGATCTGGGCTGTGATCTTGTGATGCTGAGCACAGGTTTCATGTTTATCTTTAAACTTCATATGTATATATAAATATAAAATTCATGTGATTATTTCATATATTTATACATTTATTTCATGTGTGTGTGTGTGCTTTGACTGCATGTTGGTGTATTGTGTATGTGCCTGATGCCCCTGGAGGCCAGAAGAGGGTATTAGACACCTGGGATTGAAGTTACAGATGGTTGAGAGCTGTCATGTGGGTTCTGGGAACTGAACCCAGGTTCTCTGCAAGAGCAACAGAGTGCTCTTACCCACTGAGCCATCTGTCCAGCCCCCGGCACAAGTCTCTCAGACATTAGTATCGAAGGGATTACTTGACCTCCCAGCACAGGTGCACTGATTCCACAGCACCTGCTGTGCACTTAACCCAAACTCACCTAATCTAATTACTAAAAGAATTCTGCAAAATAATGCAAATCCAGCTAAGAAATTTCTGTCAGCATCTTCCAAAAACCCCCAAAACAACCAACTAACTGAGCAAGTGAACAGAATCTCAGAAACTATTTTGAGGTCAAAGTGCTTTTGGGAAGATGTGAAAACCAGTTGTCAAAGGGTGAATTGTGGTCCCCATGTATCAATACAGAAATGTGAGGTGGCTTGTTTGTCTAGAATTAGGATGCAGAAAGCTGCCATTCACTGGGACTAAAGAGAAAGATGGTCAACCAATGGAAGATGCTGAACACACTGCATCTGAGTAGTTTAACAAGACATCATCCTTGGCTGGAGTGTCGGTTTAAACACAAAGGGGGATAATGGTTGTTTTCCTCTTTCTGCTCCTTCTTCTCACATGGTTTTAGGGAATTTATGTTAAAATAGTAGTCAGTTTGTAATTACCATTTCCAAAATGTCAAATAAATAGGTTTATATGTTCTCTTGTCTTGGACTATTTCCAAATCACTCCCTCCTGAAATCTCACTTGGTAGTTAGGCCTAATCGAGAAAAAAGCTCCCTAACTTGCCATAAGATACGTCATGTTACCCACTCCTTTAGTTACTTTGATAATGAGGCCACACATATAGTTCAAGATCTCAGACTGTCTGTTTTAAAAGTGGAAGTTTCTGGTTGTGTCATGTGATGCAGACTCACATGACACAGATTCACGTGTGATGTCTTACTGAGGCAAGACCCGTGGGAGGACATGTGATATTTTGAGAGAATATAAGTAGGACTCAGTGAACAGTGATGGGGCACTTGCTTAGCTGGCCTTGCATCTTCCCTGGTCTTCACTTTGTTGAGGGAGGCACAGCAGAGAACTTCTTCTGGCATCCTGGTCGCTCTCCCTGACTCGTGCAGATTCAGTGGAAGCCTGGCAGTTTCCGTTGGATTGTGTCACTGTTGCTAATTCATGTTTGGTGACACTTTTGAACTAAACTGTTGGTATCCTGACAATGGAGGTTGGAATTGCCCCAAAGAACTCCTTCTAAACAGGTCCACATCCTCTTGTCCTATTAACCATCTTTTCTCCCCTACCTTTGGATGGCGGACTATAAGAGGGGTCGAAGTGTTTGAGAAACCTTATTAAAAGTAGCTTTTAAAAAAATCTCAGCCTACAATGTTTTATTCACCCAGTCATTTTATTTCAGTTCTGAGGCCTTCTGCATGCTAAACAAGTGTCTGCCACTGAGCTGTACCCCCAGGATCCTACGCATTCATTTTAAGAAGGTTATTTGGAGCTGGAGAGATGTCTCAGCAGTTAGGAGAACTGGCTGCTCTTGTTAAGGACCCAGGTTCCCAGAGCCTATGTGATGGCTCACAACCAACTGTAATTCCAGATCCAAAGGAATCTGATGCCCTCTTCTGGCCACTGCAGGTACTTCATGCATGAGGCACATGCATAGACATAAAAAAATTAATGAGTCTTTAAAAAAAGAATGGTAATTATTTCTTCTAGACCCAGTGTGCCTTCTGTTTTAACAAACAAGAAGCTGTACTGTGGACAGACGTTAGTGCTCTGTCAGAATGCATATGTCAAAAGCTTAGTGGCCAGTGTGCCGTTGTTGTAAGGCAAAGTATGAAGTATACTTACCTTTGGGAGATAATTAGGTCTTGAAGGTAGATCCTACAGGAATAACATTCAAGCTTTTGTAAGAGGGGCCTTTGAGAACTGTAGCTCTCGTCTCACCAAAAGCTCAGCAGTGTGGATGCTGGAAGAGAGCCCTCTGCGCTCAGCCTGGATCCCTCAGATCTGCAACAGTAAGCTGCTTTTGTGTTTGTGCCGGTGGCCTGTGGTGCTTCACTCTAACAGCCTGAACTGAGACGAACACCTTTTTTCTTTCTCCTTCTGATTATGAAAGTACATGCCCACCATGAAAAAGAAAAATTTATATAGCAGAATATATATAAAGGAAAACAGGAAAAATAATTTTAAAATCACTTGGAGAAACTACACCCTTTCCTGGATGCCTTGGCTATTTTCATACACACTCAAACACACACTCAGACACACAAACACATGAAAACACAAGCATACAAACACCCCCCACTCATACAAACACACATAAACCCATACACTCACACACATACACACAAGCACACACTCACATACAAACTCACACAAACAGACACACACTCATCCAAACATATATACAAATGTACAAACACCCTACATACATCCAAACTCACAAATACACAGACTCACACACAGAAGCACACATACAAACTCTCACACACAAACTCACACACACAAACACACAAAATCATACACTCTCATACAAATACACACAAAGACACAAAGACACTCTCACACACACAAACACAAAAATTCATGCTCACAAAAACACATACACAAATGTACAAACACCCTACAGATACCCAAACTCACACACACAAATACACAGACTCATACACTCACAAACCCACACACACTCATACAAACTCACACATACATACTTTTTGTTCTGCCCTCTCTGATGGCCAGTCTTGGTGCTAGATGCAGGTCTTGTTGGGGGGTGGGGGGGTAAACTGGAAACTGGTGCTAGGTGCTCATTTGTTAGTTTATTCAAGTTCAGCCTTATTTATGTCAGTTTCCCTAAGACGGAGTCTGAACCCAAAAGATTTGGTCTCTCAGGCTTGGTTAGCCTCCTGTCTTTTTCTCCACAGTTCTGGGATTATAGGCATGGGCCACTATGCCCAGTAGTTTTACATGGCTTCTGGGGTCCAGACCCAGGGCCTCATGCTTTCGAGCCCAGCACTTTCCTGGATGAGCTATCTCGCTACCCTGTGTCTTTCTTATTTTGAGGCCATAGCAAATCACCTTGTTTCTAGTTGTTTACTGCTGGTGGGTGGAGACATGGTTTATGCCATCCTTGGTGTTCTTAGGAAGTTCACAAATAGCTCTTCCGATTTCCTCTGTGTAGTCAGTACAATCACCCATAAGCAAAGTTTGATTTTTTTTTTAACTTTTAATATCATCTTATATCTGTGCCTTTTTGCCCTGACTGGAATCTGCTGATGGTGTTCACTCAGTTGTGATCATATACACGCCACACCTAGAGTACAAAGAGCGAAAGTCTCAGTACTGCAGACAGGGGAAATAATGACCGCACTGGGTTACGCTGTCCTAGCAACACAGCTGCATCAAAGAATGTAACTTCTGTTTTTACTTTTCTGGGATGACTGTTTTCTTTTAAATTACTTTTTAGTAGTTCTTTGAGAGTTTCATATAGTACGCTTTGATCATATTCACTCCGGGGCTCTTCCCAGATCCACAGCATCCTTCCTCACTCACCGATTTCATGTCCCTTTCTTTAAAAAAAAAAAAAATCTCCGAGATCAGTCTGTGCTGCCCAAATATTATTGGATGTGTGTGTGGTCTTTCACTTAGGGTGTTGATTGACTTACTTACTAGGGGTTACACTCTAAGAGAAAACTGTCTCTCTTTCTCCCAGCTAACAACTGCCAATAGCTCCTTGGCTAGGGGTGGCATGTCATGCCCAGCTCCCCTCTCCGTGCCGAGCTTTGCTCTGCTCTGGTCTTGCACAGGTCTTGTGAATGCTACTGCAGCCCTGTGAGTTCATGTGTGCAGCTGATCTGCTCTGTCCAGAGGCCACTGTATCCTGTAGTTATCCACTGCCTCTGGATCCTACATTCTTTCCAGAAGACACTGTTTCCTGTAGTCATCTGCTGACTACAGGACGGATGAGAGCTACACTGACAGATGGGTGTAGCCATAAGCTATAAGGAATTGCTTTAATATGCTGTCCATTTTATGAGAAGGTGTTTCAAAAACACAGATATTGTCTTAGTCACTGTTCCATTGCTCTGAAGAGACACCATGAGCACAACTCTTATAAGAAAAAACCAATTGTGACTGGCTTACAGTTTCAGAGGCTTTAGTTCAGTCTCATCATGGTGGAGGTCCTGAAATCATCAGGGAGGTGCTGGAGCGTACATCCTGATTGGCAGAGAGAGAGAGAGAGAGAGAGAGAGAGAGAGAGAGAGAGAGAGAGAGAGAGAGAGACAGAGAGAGAGAGAGAGAGAGAGAGAGAGAGAGAGAGAGAGAGAGGCAGACCAGGCCTCTCTTTTTTGAAACCTTAAAGCCTACCCCAATGACACACTTCCTCCAACAAGGCCACACCTCCTAACCCTTCTCAAATAATGCCACTTCCTGGTGACTAGGCATTCAGATCTATGAGTTAGTTGTAGAGGGACCCTTCTTATTCAAATCACCACAGCCATTAAGCCTATTAACTGCCCCTTACTTTTTTTCTTGAAGTTCCTAACATTGTTATGTAAGCTTTTGCCTTTATTCCTTGGCTGTGGTAATGAGTTGAGTGTCTAATACCCCATCGGCCTTGTGCTTCTGGGATAAACCCTGTAACTATGATTTCCTATTCTTTATTCTCCCATGGTCTATTTTACAGTCTTGCTGGATTTCATTTTATATAGGATCTCTGTCATTACATCCATGAAACATATTTATCTGTGATGTGCTTGTTTTTAATTTTTTTTCTGAATTTGATATTAGAGAAATTCTGGCTGCATAATGAATTTGGAAAATGTTTTCCCTTTACTGTGCTCTAGATACATGTCTGCAACATGGACTGTTATATATTTTGTTCTCAAATGCTGGGTAGAAATCACTGTTGAGGTAACCTCGGCCTAGGGTTTTCTAAGAAAATTTTAAGTCACACATTTCTCTTCCTTAAGGTATGATCTGTTGTACTTTACATTTTTTAAATTTTTTTTCTCCTTCTTCTGAAGAGAGCTTGTATTATGCTGTGGTTGAGTGGAGTGTTTTGTAAACCTTAACAAGGTAGTAAAGTTTTATTAACTTTTTGATTTAACTGTTAGAACTCAACTCATTGAAATATACCCATTTTTCCATGCTGTCAACCTTTAAAGATTTTTGAATCCATAGTAGGTTGCATTGAAAATTAGGGCAGGTGTGTCTTCCAACTGAATTGTCCCTTTTATGGATGTAAAGCGTTCTTCTCTCAAAAATGTTTTTGCCCAGAATTTATGTTAACACAGTAAAGGAGATTTTTGGTTTCTTGGTTCTTTGTGCTTAGAATGTGTTGTCTTGTTCCTTACAAGGGGCCTACCCTCAGCTGTCCTTCGCTTCAGCAGCATTAAGTTAGTTTAGGCTTAGTCCTGTGTAACGGTATTACTTAATTTTAATCTGTATTTTGCTTGCTTTTGTTGAGGACGATGATGACAATGATGTGTATGCGTGTGCTGTGGACTGGGGAGAGGGAACACATGCCATGGAGCACATACGGAAGTCAGAGGACAGCTTTGTGGAGTCAGGTTCTCTGCTTCCTTTATCACATGGGCTATGAGTATCTAATTCAGGTCACCAGTCTTGCCTGGCAAGCACCTTTACCTGCTGAGCTGCCTTGCTGGCCCAGCTTTTGTTGAACAGACATTTTTAGTCGAGTTGCATTTAAGGTTAATTCCTGATATCGTTCAGTTTGGGTCTCGCTTCCCTTTGTCACTTCTGGCCCTGGTTTTTTCTCTTGTGCTAGTAAAGTGTTTTAATATTCCACCTTAGCTTCTCGCCTGACTTTCTGGCTTTCTTTCACTTTCATGATTATTCTAGCAGTTGTATGCATTATTCATTTGTTACCATAAAACAAATTGATGCTTCGCCTCTTCATGACCAATGCAACAATCTCGTAATAATCACTCCGTTTATTACCTTCCACCTTCTGAGCTTCAGCTGTCACATATTTTATCTATACATTTTATCTGCCCTGTTATTATAGTTGCTTTTAAAAAGTCACTGGAGATGGGGGACAATGAGTTTAGGGCCATCCTGGATTGCATAGTGATTGCCAGGCTAGTTGGAGCAGTGTAGTAAGACCTGGTCTGGTCTCAATTGTATTTGAATCTGGTAACCATGGACACAACAGTTCATATGTGGCTGTGGTGGGCAGGGTGTGGTACAGGGATAAAGGACTTGTTTTGTAAACATGAGGGCCTATGGGAAAACCAGATGGCTCATGTTTACAATCCAAACACCTGGATGGGCAGAGATAAGACATATCCCAGGGGTCTTGTTGGCTAATTGAAGTCAAATCAGTTTTTAAAAAAGGTAGATGAGACAGAGAGAAGTACCTGCTGTCAATGCTTGGCCTCCGAACGCAGTCTTAAGTGTCTGCTCCCCATCCACATATGGGTATAGAACACACATTCACCCAAGGACACCAAGTCCCAGTAAGGACAGGGTGAAACTGTAGGCTTTGTACACTGTTCGGAGGAATGGACAAGAAATAATACACTCGTCATGAAGATCTCTGTAGTGGCCTCTGGAAGTAGAGACTGACCACAAGCTCTGCTGAGTATAGATGTGGATACAAAGCCAATCTGATGGAGATGCAGCTGCAGGCTCATTCACTGGAGTACTATTTTACAATACCGGGAAGTGGGAACATCTCAAGTGTCTGTCAGCTGGTGGGTGGATGAAAGAAACACAGTCCAAATGCAGGAGAGACCATTTACTTACAAAAAATAAAAGATAAAACCATGCGATTCTGACTTGCATTCATGCCCACAGCATTCTGTTGCACAAGCTAAACAAGGGATAGAAAGATGCTTTAGGAGCTCAGATGTAGAGTCGAAATGAGCAGAAACCATAAAAATCAAGAGCATAGTAACGTTTATCAGAGGATGTGTTTTATGGGGTGAGTGAGGGACGAAGCAACGTTCTCGGAGGACTAATCATCAATAAAAATAACTACTGCTCTGTTGCAAGGGGGTTGATTATAGATGAATGATAAGTATATTTGTAGAAAACTAGAGCTTCTTTGGATACATTAAGCCCACTTTTCTCAACCTGTGAGTCTCAACAGTTGGGAAATCATGTATTTCCGATGGTCTTAGGATCTAAGGCATTGCTCACAAGCAGAATTACAGTTATGAAGTAGGAACAAACATGTGTTTATGGTTGGGGGTTCCTACGAGCATCAGAAATATGTTTTTTTTTGATGGCCAGGACTTGAGGGTGATGCATGAAGGAGGGTGAACGCATGAGGAGATACGTGGGTCTACACTCACCTTTACTGAGAGTGCATTCTATGTACACATTTCAAAACATTGTGTACTGGGGCTGGTTTGGCTGGTAAGATGCTGGCCACAGAAGTCCAAATACTTGCATTTGATTCTTGTTGCTCACTCAAGACAACCGTGTGTATCAGGCTCTAGGTTCAGTGAAAGATTCTGCCTCAAAAAACGAGGTGGAGGGGCTGGAGAGATGGTTCAGCCGTTAAGAGGACTGACTGCTCTTCCAGAGGTCCATATGGTGGCTCACAACCATCTGTGATGGGATCTGATGCCCTCATCTGGTGTGTCTGAAGACAGCGACAGTGTACACACAAAATAAATCTAAAAAATGAGGTGGATAATGACAAAGGAAGTCATTTGACACCAACCTCTGTCTTCCATGTGTGTGTGCCCATACACAAGCATGTGCATACACACACGTGTGTGCACGCACCCAATCACACATTTTTTGAGTTAAAAATGAAAAGAGGGGCTGGAGAGATGGCTCAGTGGTTAAGAGCACTCACTGCTCTCCCAGAGGTCTCGAGTTCAACTCCCAGCATCCACATGGTGGCTCACAACCATCTGTAATGGGATTCGATGCTCTCTTCTGAAGAGGGTGACAGTGTACTCATAAATTAATCTTAATAAAAAAATGAAGAGAAGGCCTGGAGAGATGTCTCAGTGGTTAAGAGTACTTGTTCTTGTAGAGGATCCAGGTTTTATTCCCAGCTCCTGAGTGGTAGCTCCAGTTCCAGGGGTATGTCACACTCCTCTGACCTTCCTGGGCACTGTGCATGCATGTGGTACACACATACATGCAAGCAATAAATGATTTTTAAAAAAGAAATTTAGATTCCACATAAATTGATGGAAAATATGGACATTAGTTTAAAGGAGTCACTCCATGGTTTGAATAAAATTTAAAGTGCAGATTATAGAAATAGAAGATTACAAAACCATCTCCGTGCATTATGTATCATAACATACATAACGTACAGGTTCTTTGGTAACAGACTCAAAGGGAAACAGCCCATCAGATTCAAAGCCCATGCCTAGAGTTGTAAGATAACAAAGACAATAATCCTGTAGAGATGAGCTCAGGAGATCCTTCTAGAAGGCTGCTAAGAGCTCCTGTGCTGGTTGGCTTGGTCTGCTGGAACACGATCAGATAGGGAATGGACTACGCTCAGGACTTGATTAGCACTGTGGTGGGTTTGCAGCTCGGTGGGTCACAGAGGCAGTCTTTCCTGCGAAGATGACCTCAGCTCATTGCTGCCTCGCTTTGAGCATCTGCACACATTAAAGCTGCACAATGCCCAGAGAATAGGTATTCCGTCTATCATTAATTACAGAATGGATATACCGTTTGGCTTCATTGTGGTAAACATTTCAGAGTATACACATACACAAAAACATGCTGCACACCATGAGTTTATATAACTTTTGTTGAACAAACTTTAATAAAGCTGGAAACATTCAATAGAACTTGATATTAAGCTTGAAAACCTAGAAATAAGTTAATGAAATAATTGTAAGGCCCCAGTGCTGGAAATCATAAAATGCTGTTCAGAATATCTGAAAAGGGTAAAACAGTTCATTTGTAACTTCAGGTACCAGTGCTGTTTGGACTGTAATCATCTCATATTGATCTACAGATTTGTCTGCAGTCAGACTCCCAGGAGAGGGCAGAGGATGGCGCTTACCGGTACAGCACTGGCCTAGGATGTGCAGGCCTTGATTTCCAACCCCAGCAAGATCAAACAACTACCCCAGATGATCAGTGTGTGTGTGCACAAGTGTGTGTTTACCAAGTGTTTGTAATCTCTCTCTGTTGTGGTGTGATAGACTTTTCTCCGAGACACACACACCCACACACATCTACTTTACCCCAAATAGCAGATAGAGAAACCACGACAGACCAAAGTATGGGTGGCACCAAAGTCCAACTTGGTGAACCAATGAGTTTTATTGGGTTACTTACAGAAATGTGGGTCACGGGTCACTTACAGGAGCAGAAATGACTCAAAGACAGCTGCATCACCAAAGCCCACAAAACCTGAGCTCAGCACCTTGGAGAGTGCCCTCTCCCAGTGGATCAGTTGGTTTGAACCTCTTCCGCTGCCCTCTGCTTCTCGAAGGCAGCTGGGTTTGTTGTCAAGGAGTGACTCCTGGCAATCTTTACCCAATTCTATTTTCTTGGGTGGGGCAGGGAGCATGGTGAATGTGGTCAGTTTCAAAGGCTTCCTGGGGCCATTTTGAATTATTTAATGAGTGTCCCTGCAGGATGAAATGTTCCAACCTTGGAAGAAACAATTATGCAACAACCTCAAAAGAAGACAGTCTTTCCCTGGCTAGCTCGGACAAATGGTCATAATGAGAAACCCTGTTGTGGGCTACTACTCACCAGCCAGAGAAGACTGCCTGAACAAGGGTTTAAGCCAGTAGGAAGTCTTTATTAGCTGGCTGGTGAACGCACTGGATGTTTGAGATCCCAGTGTAGCACTGAGCCTTTGTCAGGGTGAACTTTAAATCACAAAACACATGTCCTGGGCTGACATACATCAGTTAACAAGAACAGTTAGCCAGAAGCCAAAAAACAAGGTTAGTACATTTAGAGACTATCCCAGAACTATATGGACTTTGATGGATCGGGGCTTTGTTTAGTTTTGGCAGATGGGGCTGTCTACCTGCTGAGTTTTACAGACTGAATGGCACTTCCATCATAGAGTCAATTGTGCTAAGGTCTGGGCCCTGTTACAACCCCATGTAGTAAGACATTAAGGATAATCTTCAGAACCACAAGACCTTGAGGTGGATGAACTGACATCTCTCAAGGAACCGAAGGCTGTCATGAGCCACGTGGGAATGCAAATAGGCCCTTCTTTTCTCCTTGAGCCATATAGGGGACTTTACTCCTGGTCACCAGCCTGACTGCAGCTTCGTGACAGACCCTCATACAGAGGACCTGGCTAAGATGCCCTCTGACTCCCCATCCCCAGAAGTTGTTGGATCATAATAAATCTGTGACAATCCACAATACAGATTCATAACCAGGATGTCTCCTGCAAACAGGAGATGAGTACAATCTGTCGGCAATGCACCCAGAGACTTCCATCAGCATATTTTAAGTGAGAATATTTAAAAGGCTAACATATAGATTGTAAGCGCTTGGTGCCATGAGTATCATGGGATCACAAGTTAAAACCAAAACCAGAACAACGGCTAAAACAAAAAGACAGGCCATTCTAAGTGTGAGTAAAGTTGTGGATCTGGTTTTCGCAGTACATCACTTAGTACATCAAGGGAACAGCCTCTTCGGAAAACCATTTCGCACACTCTGAGAAAGCAAACCAAATGCCTACACCAGCATCTGGATTTTGTAGACAAAATTGCTTTTGTAAATAAAGTTTTATTACATCGGTATGCCCATTAGCCTGTGTGTCGCTTGAGACATGTCAAGATAGAACACACCCGTTTGCAGAGCCTCAAGTGTTTGCTATCTGTTTCTTTACAGAAAGTTTTCTGAGCCCCAGTCTTCACTACATCTCTGAAATGTCTCAGCCTAGCGCCTTAAAGTAGGGGTGTCCTGGGGGCTACAAGAGGCTTCATTAAACGGCCCCAGCTGGATGTAACCCCAACATCACTCCAAAAGAATGGGTGCTTTGTGCCACAGTCATTGGGCAACACACATTACAGCTCTTACAAGGGAGCAAATAGTGGCTGGATAACAGGAGTGAATAGTTCTCACCGCTGAGCAAGAGAAGACAAGACCCCGAAGAGATCACAGTTTGCCTCCATTTACATGAAGTTCAAGGGTAGGCGGAAGTGGTCCATACAAGCCACAATCACGAAAAAAGAAAATTGTGCTCACCTGGCAGCCCACCTAAAGGATCAATCCTGGGTGCTGGGATTGTTTGACATCTTAATTAATGTGCGTCTCCAAGTAAGAAATGAAATTCTGTTTTTCTGTATGTGATATCATAAAGTCTTTAGAAAATGTGTGGTTTTAAGAATATTTGCTATATGTCTAGCAAATTAAAGGAGAATTGAACAGGCCATGTGTAATAGTCCCAGTTCAGAGGTCAACTGCTTGTAGTATTCTGTGGGACTAGACTCATTTCTGGTTTGGGCCTTCTGGCCTACTGGAAGGTTTCAAGAACTGAACAAAGATACCCTCAGTCTTTCCTTCAGATGCCTCAGGATAGGGAATGCCGGGGCTTAAATGTGTCCCCCAAGTTTTAAATGTTGGAAGCCAAATCCCCAGCCAAGCTGTCCTGGTAGGTGAAGACAAGGAGGGGGGGGGGTTCAGTGGGGATGGCTGTGCCCCCTGGAACAGACAAATGCAATTGTCACAGGAGTGAGGTCCTTATTCTGGAAATTTCTACACCTACAAAAGATGAGCCTGGTCCCCACCCTCTTGCCTTTAGCTATGGGATGGTGCATTAAGAAATGCCCTTGTCCCGGGCGGTGGTGGTGCACGCCTTTAATCCCAGCACTTGGGAGGCAGAGGCAGGTGGATTTCTGAGTTCGAGGCCAGCCTGGTCTACAGAGTGAGTTCCAGGACAGCCAGGGCTACACAGAGAAACCCTGTCTCGAAAAACCAAAAAAAAAAAAAAGAAATGCCCTTGTCAGATGCCAGAACCTTGGTCGTGGACTTTTTAAGTCTCCAGAGGTCTGAGAAATAAATTTCTCAGGGGACCTCTTTCCTCAGAGACTGTCTTACATTACAACTATGTAAATTTGTGAGGTTCCAGCAGTCAACGTGCCTGATTTAACACTCCTTCAGACCACAGCTCCATTGCATTTTTCTTACTGTATAGCTAGGGTCTCGTTTTTCTTTTCTGGGCCAAGATCCTAAGAGGATACATTGTATTTCATTTTCTTGTCTCATTAGCTTCCGTTTACCTGACTGTTCCTGTCCCTGAGTCTTAGATGAGCTTAAAGGACGTCGTATCTCTAGCCCGCGCGCTGTTCTAGGTGGCCTTACCTTTTCCCCATAACCAGCTCCAGACCACATGTTTTTGGTAGAAACAATGTGGAAAGGATGCTGGTTCCCTGTGGGTGGCCTTGTGGTGACACACAATTCTTTCAAAGTCTTGTGGTCAGCCAGGCAGGTAAGTCAGTGTCTACCATCTCCAGCTCCCCCCCTCATAGAAAGTCATCCATCAACATTTTGTGGAGCATTTTCTGAGGGTGTTTTCTTCCCTCTGCCTTTACTGCTTCTCGTCAGTTGACAAGTCCTCTGGGAACCACTTGTTTCTGTTATACTTTCTTCCTTCCAATGTATGTCTGCTTGTCATGCATGCCAGTTAATTCTGTCTTGAAGGGACAGGGCTTTCCACCATATCCGAATTTATTCATTTTAGTGTAGACCTGTGGCTTACTATTTCATTCAATGGCTTGTAATTCCATTCTGTGTAGACATCTCAAAGACAGGGAAGCTGTCACAAGCTCAATCGGTTTTGACATTTTCAGAAGGTACAGTTCCCTACTTCATTGGTTAGCAAGGTGAAGAAACTTCAAAATGCACACGGCAGAAGGAATTCCTGGATGGTCACCGTCCTGTATCTGGTATATGCCGGGAAAGTGGAGGGGTGGGAAGGTTCTAGACACTTATAGAGAAGATCCGTCTAGTATCCAGCCCAACAATGGGGAAGAGATGAGGCGGCTATCAGAGAGGAGGCGCCTCCAGGGACATTTCCTGAACTCTTAACACATTCCCAGCAGAACCAACAAGCACAAGACAGGGAACATAATGTAGCAAGTGGAACAAACTCCAATCTTCCCCACCCTGGACAAAGGCACCCACTTCATAACTTAAGAAAATAAGAATGGATAGGGACCCCCACCCAGATTGTAACCAGGAAACCAGGTGAACTACTCAAGTCAAGAATTCCATCCGAAGGCATTGCTTTGGTTCTAAACGAAGAAAGCTTCTTGAAACGAACTGAACAAATGGCTTTGACTGTTTTGCTTCCAGCCCACATCTGTGAAGTCTTCACTAGTGTTTCTAGGGAGTGGCAAGTGGACCTTACTGAGGGAATGTGTGCACGCACGTGTGCACGTATGTGTGTGTCCACCTGTCTAACAAACAAGAGTATGAGGGGGTGGGTACAGGGTATTTGTCATTATTTTGAGATCAATTTTTAATTTAAGCATTACTTTCAGTGAAACTCGGTTGGGGCTTGGGCAGCATGAGCTCTGGAAGGAGGCTCTCAGACGTGCATGCCCCGTGAGCCTCTGACCCAGAGGCCCTTGGCCAACTGAGCAAGAGAGTTTTGCCAGACACATCCACCGGGTCTTTTTGTGCAAGTGAAAAGATTTCACACACAGACAGACTTCTGTTTGGGAAGTCTCCAGCGTGATAGATTTGTTTGTCTCTGCTAAAGTGTTTGCCACCAGGAGAGCGGACATCTCTGAGGTGTGTTGGTCTCAAAGTGTAGCAGATGGACTCTCTTAAAAATTAATATATTTGAACAATGTTTCCTATTTTAGTGTTAAAATGGTTCTTTTATTTATATTGTGTATGTGTGTGTGCACGTGTGTGCATTGAGGACAGAAGGGAATAAACCAGAAGAGCCCATACTTGTCTGTATAGACAGGTGAGACATCAGACTGCATCTCCAAATACCGGCTTTTTGGGCCACATGGTGCAGCATCCTGTCACAGTGAAGGCAGTCTGTTCGTTACCCAGCTGCATGCTCACACAGTTTAAATTATTGCTCAAAATTTTTGTCCTCCTAAATTTTGGAGCAATTTCTTACCTTCTATAACATTCCCCTCCCCACCCAGGATGTGTTTTTCCTAACTCAGCCACAAAACCAGATATTTCTAAAGGGCTTTGTGTGTGTGCAGTTCTTTGTGATGGAAAAAGGATGCTTAGAAACCAAGTTTGGGCGCCAGTGTGCTTACTGTTACCAGGCTGTTGTTGCTTTTCGGCTTTTTCAACATGGTGTATGTGTGTGTGCGCACACGCAAATGCATCTGAATATATGTGTGTGCTCATCCATCTGTGCAGATAGATTTATGCAGGGAAGCTTGGAGTTGTTCTGGCCTAGCTGCCTCAAGGGGCATGCATCCTAAGTGTTTCAGGTCAGAGCCCAAGGCTTTTGAGGCACTGCATGCCTTCCAGTTCCTGAAAGACTTATGCAGCTTCTCAGGCAGTGAAGCATTCAGGCCCATTAGTTTCTCTGTATGTCCCCGCAGAAGTCAAGGAAATATGGGAGCTCAACAGGCCAATTGGTCTTGGACATTAATCTTGTGTACCCTGTATACCGTGCAAACATCATTGCGTCCTGGTAACTGTAACTGTATTGATCCTGGCAACTGCCAATACCTTATGTTTCTGATAAAGGGATACATGTCTGCTCTCGATAAAACTGTCACAACCTCAGTCTTGCTGTGGAACCTCCAACTGCCCTGATTTTCTTGTGGCCATATCAGGTGATCTTGGCCCAGTAAGTAAGCATGGCACACACACACACATGCACACACACCACATATACAGCGTCTACACCTGTTTAGATTTCTAACCACGTATATACTAATAATCCGTGAGCTAGCAACAATGCTTCTAAAGTCCTTTACTTTTTTCCTGTTATTTTGAGAATTTCATACCTGGTGCAGTGCATCTAATTTATATCAGTTTTAAGAGTTACATTGTGGCATGTGCTTCCCCTGTCTCGTCTGGAAATCCCTTTTCAGACTTGATAGGAGGCAATTTTCCTTTTTAACAACATTACATTTAATGAAACAGTATTCGAATACATTCCGTTTCAAAGTAATAGATGGTTGCCCACAATTACAAGATGAAGGGCCAAAATTAGGGTGGTAGTTTTTGGAAAACCACATGTGAAATAGCACTTTGGGTGGCTAAAACAGTTGGGTGAATGACTAAGCCCATTGCTCCCTTATTTCTGCAAGTGTCTTCCCTCCTCTCATTGAATTTGCCCAGCTACTTGGCAAACCAACACAGCAAAAGTCCTTATTCTTTAAAAGCGGCTTGGGGCCCAAAAAAACAGCTTGCACAAGAATTCCCAGCGTCTGGTTTCAGAGCGAGGGTATTGGGAGCCTGGTAAACGTCTGCTATAGCAACCACCACCTAGTTAATGGGTCCAGCTGTTCTGCTCTTGGTTTGGGGCTGATTCACCTCAAGTTTTTCTTCTTAATTTCAAGAAGTGTAAGAAGTGTGTAAGGCACACACAGCTAAAGTGCAGGGATAAGGCCCCGGGGCAGACACTACAGTCGCCCAACCTACTCTGGAGGGTAAGGCAGGCTCAGTGGGTACTTCCCAGATCAGTATCAAAGCAGCCATTTTTTTGTCTCATTTTTTTCTATATGGAAAGAGGAAAGTAGTTATTGAACATGAAGGAAAAAGATACTTGGAAATTCTCAAGACTGGGATCCAAGGAAGTCCTCTGACCGTGAAGAACTCTGGGTGACATCATGTTGCATTCAAAAGGAGTTTTGGACCCAGGACATCAGGATAAAAACTCAACCCATCAGTTACACATCTCTTTTCCCTAGATTTCTTAGTTGAATTGTGAGTTAAAGTAAAACTGCACACAACAACATTATCTGGGGGAAAAAAACCCTCATTATTTAATATAGGCTTCTAAAATCTCCATGTATCTTTTTGTTAACGAGAAAAAGATTTGAAAACTATCACACTGTGTGTTCTCTGTCACATTATATAAAGTTATACTTATTCCCAAAACTGATTTCCAATGTCTACAGTAGCCGGCTGAGTGTAATAAAAGCATTAAGTGGCTGTTTTTGTCACCAGCATTTGATTTGTGTCACTAAACAGGACGCGTGCAATCATTTCTATCAATTATTTTCTTACCTAAGTCTGTAACTACGATTATGCAGTGTATTTTCAAATCTAGAAGGCAATTGGTGGGAGTTAAGATATGAGGAGGGTATGTGAAGTCACAAATTGCAAACCCTGTTTCTTCACGCAGGAGCTATCTCTTACAGAAGGACGTTATTATCAGGTTCATGTACAGTTCTCTTCTCTAAGTAGACAGACTTTCTGAGACCAAAACTGCTCATAGAGTTGTTGTTGTTGTTGTTGCACAGAATAAACATGGGTGCAGTAAACCTAAATGTGGTTTAGGGTTTGGCAGCACCACGGCAGGCGGCAATGACCGGAGAAAGGTCACTCTGAGGAAGAAGCTTTCACATCCATTCCCAGTCGAGTCTCAATATCCTCTGTTCCCTATACCTATTTTTGGAAGCCCATACGTATCGCCTGGGCTCCTGACCCTGCCTGAAAGTCACCTTATGGGATTGTTCTTCTCCCTGTTTCCCATAGCAGCCTTGCAAGCAATGTCTGACTGCTACTGTTTTCTTTGCTGGGGTACTGGACTGTGATGTTCTAGACTACAATACAAACTAAAGAGAGGCAAAGGTGAGAGTCTTGGTTGACATGCTGCTTGGGCCAACTTTTCAAAATTCTCAATTTTCCAGTAAACATCCTAGGTCCTGGCTTTTATCGAGAACTATGAAAATGTGGAAATGAGGGACCCATATCCAGACACCCAAGGTAGCAAGAGTTCCCCAGCCTTCACCGTGTGAACAATGGCCCACGAGGAGCCTCAGACGGCAGGGGCGCTCCCCACCTTGCTCTTCATTTCCTTTGATTTCAGAATCATTTCTTTTACTTTAGGCAGAACTCCAGCAATGAGGCAGAAATCCAATTCTGGGTCATTGATGTGGAGATGGGGACATGGTGGGGATAAACAGGAAGAAATATAGAGTTACACAGAGGCTGCCTCTCAACAATACAAAATGAGAAAATAAGCTTTTTACCATCCCACCCTTTTCTGTCTATTGTGAACCCAATAAACAAAGGGGGGACAAAGCTGTGTGGCAGAAGGGCTCAGAGAGGGTAGTAACCAAGGGGTGTTACTTCATAAGGGCACATTTGAAACACCTTTTTCTGTAATCCCAGCATTTAGGAATCTTAGGTCAGAGGATCTCTCAAGAGTCCGAGGCCAGCCTGGTCTATATAGTGAGTTTCAGGCTAGCTCGTGGTACAGAGTGGGACCCTGTCTCAAAAACAAACCAACAAAACAACAGTGAAACCCAACAATGAAAAACAACAGAAAAATCACAGAAGGAAACAGAACCCACATTTCCAAAAAGCCTCTTTGATGAGAGTGCTCGTTGGGATAGGACCCAGTAACAACTAGTAACACATGCAAGTGGAGGTGCTGTGTGCCTCAGCCTACCTAACTCCTCCTGTGTCCATCCCCCTCCTCTATTCCGTTTCTTCCTTTGTCTAAAAAGTAATAGTAGAAGATTCCTCTGTCTTCCGAGATGGATGGGCTACATGCTAAGAGGAGCCCCAGTGGTGTGGCTCTGCGGTAGGGCACCTGTAAAGCTTCTTGGGACCCCAGTGTAAGATAGGAAGAAATGCCTGTGGCCTCAAGCTGCTGAGACTTACAGGATCCTGGGGCAACTACTACATAGACCTTTTGTCTGGATCACTGGATTTGATTCATGTACAAGTTTATTAATTACCAAGCTTCTTCCAGAAGTTTCAAGTCAAATTTCTCAGCAAAGTCAATGTCCCTTTTGTCCAATCATGGCTTCTTCGCCAGTGAGTATCATTTCGGCAAATGGGAATTCAGGTCAAGGCGCTTTACAAATTGTCCCAACTGCCAAGTCCAACTCTTCTGTTGACATCGTTACCCTGCTGTCTGGAAGCTCTTCCCACCTGGAGCCTGGCTCTTCACACGTGGTTCTGGAAACCTGCTGTGTTCTATTCCAACACCACCAGTCACTGAGCATCAAGGGAAGGGAAGGAAGGGGGAGAGGTAGGAGTGGGAACAAGCCCTGCCACCCAAAGGAGAACCTAGAGCAAGCAGGCCAGAGAGAGAAGGGGGAAAGCTAATTCCAACAGAAACATAGTCCCCTGGGAGCTAAAAAAAAAAAACAACCTGTTAACGGTCAACATGTAAAATACCACTGGGCATTTGAAGACCATTTGTTCACATGCACAATGATTTTTTGGAAGGAAACTTACTGGTAGTGCTCTAGAGATTTGTCTCAGGGTTATTTATGTTAGTAATGCTGCCTCGACAGTGCTCCTTTGTACACTCAAACATCAAGGATTCCATTCACCGTCCTTGACTCTCCCTTCTTAAGTACAACTATCTCAGGAATCAATATGGCCAGCATTTTTTTTCTTTTTTTAAATGGATTTTCTTAGGTTATCAGACCCAGGACATTCAACCTTTGAGGTACTTTCAGAAAGAGAGCTTCCCAGCTCTTGTGATAAGGGAGGCTGGCGGGACTAGGGTTAGGGGCAGAGGCTGAGATCATGTCACCACTGAGGCGGATTTGAGCCACTGGGCTTAACAGCTGGAGAGCTCCAGGGATGGGCCACTCTAGAGCTAAGCCAAGAAGGACGTTGGGCACTAGTCCTTATGACAAAAGGATGTCAAGGAAGACAAAGGGAGATCCAGGCCCACGGCGGTGGGGTGGGATGGTGATGGCTTCACTAGGACGAACCGGAGAAATCCTAGAGTAAGCTTAACTCTTGATGACAGGTTCTGGGGTGACTCATGGCACAGCTGTGGGGCCTCTCTCATTGCCCTTATGGAGGGGTAGTTCTGTTCCTGGCCTCTCAGAAGACCGGGCTGCCATCTTTACTGTGAAGTACTGTGAGGAGTGAGACGGAGGCATCTGTTCTGTTTTAAGTGAAGATTTTGCACTAGTCTTTTAAAAACTAAATTTGTTTTTAGTTAGAATACTAAGTAATGGGTCCCATTATGACATTTTCATACATATATATCAGTGTACCTTGCGCACATTTCCCCTCACCACCTGACCCCTCTCAGATCCATCTGCTTTCTTCAAATAGCTTCCAATTGTGTTCATGCTATCTGTCTGTCTGATTAAATTCAACTTTTTAGACATGGTTATGAAATCTGAGTGTCTTACCTCTCTGGGATCAGTATTAGACACAAATGGACCAATAGATTCCCTAGAAATTCCTGCTCAAACACACACCTGATCCATTGGGAGGAGAGAGTGTACATAAACACCTGTCTTTTCCTGACTCGCAGGACCCCTAAACTACAAGGGCTTCTAAAAACTAACAACCAATGGTTTCCATGTGAAGTGGAGATTTTGAACTGTATGTCATGTCATAGCTAGCCAGATTTAAAAAAACAAAAACCAAGGACTGGTGCATACAGAGTAATCTAAGCCATATATGTGCTTAGATTTTTAAAAGGTGAGATTTGAGTATTTAGTGATGTTTTTCTACACTTCTCTATCTTGTATTGATTTAAGCTACAACATGGTTTATAAATCAGACCATTATGTCCATTCTTAATCTTAACAAAAGAGGGGCAAAACCAGCCACCCTCACGGGAGTATATCTCTGTAGTCCTAAACTGCACCGTAAGACTGAATCTGTGTCTTCAATATTTTTTAGTGAAAAAGACTATGTTTTACTCTTGATGTGTTTTTTTTTTTTTGACATTCTCTTTTCTCTGGCTACTCCAGATGTATGAGTGTGGAACCTAGAGGTCGGGTGACTCTCAAATTTGCATCTCTCCTCCCAGTGGACAGGCTCATTCTCTACCTTGCTCTTTCAACAGGGAAGGGTTTTAGGTAATGTCGTTAAGAATTTGTAGCAAGTCTCTGGGGGATACTTTAGGAAGCCCAGATCCTCAGGACCCAGTGGGGAGAATGATTTGGAGTCTCAGGATAGCTCTCAGTCTAAGCTCTCTTGGTTCCTTCTCCACCTGGAATCCCTCTTCTGATAACTCCTGTGCCTCAGTCATCTTCACAGACAAACTACACAAATTCCAGACAAGGAGCTGCAATCCCCTTCAAGGCATCTATTGAAAGGGCCATGAAGAATATTAACCACTCAAGGGAGTACCCCATTTCTGGGCAGGGAATATGTATTTTTTTCCTGAAGGAAATGATCAACTATAGCTTTGCTTCTTTAGCCCCTTGATTACGTATTGATCACTTTCCCTGAAGTACTATTTGATTATGACTTTGGACACCATTAAAGTATAGCATCACTAAATATGCTATGTAACATGGAAGCATCATTGACATATATGAATGTTTCATATAGAATGGGACCTGACCAGAACGCTTTAGAAAGAATGCTATTTGTAACACAAAATACATGTACTTGCATCAACATTCTTCATAATAAATTATAAAGTACCCACTTTCTTTATTTTCCTTGAGGATTTATTTTTCTTACTCTTTCAATGTATGTGTGTGTGTATATGTGGGTATTTGCACGTGAATTCAGGTGCCTCATCTAAGGCCAGAAGTGGGTGTTGGATCTCCTGAAGCTGTAGTTACAGGCAGTCGTGAGCCACCCAATGTGGGTGCTGGGAACTGAACTTTAGTCCTCTGAAAGAGCAGCCAGGGCTCTTCTGAGCCATCTCTCCAGACTCCCTACCCCAACTTTCTTTGAGATCCACCCTTATCCTGGGATGAAGATTGCTATCCCTTTTGCAGGTGAAGATACTGCCCAACAGAGTCAGTGACTTGCTCAAGGCCACACAATTTGGTTAGTCCATAGCAGGATTAAGGTCCAGCCTCAGGTAGGTCTGTGTCTCCACCTGACCAACTTGTCCCCTGAAAGGACACAAGAATACAAAACCCAAGCATGTATTGGTATGACACATTTGGTTTGATTCTTTGTACAATCCATAACCGGAATGGATTTCTGTCTTGTCCCCAGACAATTATAGTAAACCACTGTTAGGATATAGGAAAAGCGGCCTGTGCACAGTGCAACATGGTGGGTGACAGCCAAGGAAGCAGCACAAGCTTGCTACTTTTAGGTGCTCTGAGGAATGGATGGTGGTAGAGTTCCATATGAATTAAACCATTTTCTAGAAGGTCATAGAACTTGGCTTAGTGATGTCTTCTAAGTGTTCTAGAAGATTCTGTTTCTGTCATTTGTTTAAATGGTTTAGGGTTTTTTTTTTTTTTGCTTTTTTTTTGTTTTTTGGAAGCTATGTGTGTGTGAGACAAAGAAGGCTTGGGTACAGACTTTTTGGAGCAGACTAGGCCAAGAGACCCAGATGCTAGCAAATCTGCGAGTCTGCAGTGATGTGGGTCTTGGTCAAGAAAGAAGTTGAGCTGTACCAAAACCATCATGGATATGATTATGAATTTACAGGGAAGGCCATATCATGGTTTATGTTAGAGCTTCTAAGTCAAACATCAGGAAACTTCTTAGAAATCCTCTGAAATAATTTCCAAACCAAAATAGGCAGCACTCCTTTCCTACCCCAGATTGTAGGTTGAATGTCATCCTTGGAACATTTTGACCTTGCCCTTTTACATAAACCTTATAAAGGGACAGAAAACCACCTCATGGTTTTGACAATAGTGAAGAATTTGTATGGCAGTGGAGTCTATATTATGTCTTCTAATGATCAGTAATAAAAAGTGCATTAAGTGGGGACTGATAGAGACAGCATGGGGCAGACTGGAAAACATTTAACAGTCATCTTTATTGACATTTTCCACCAGATGTCCCTAGGGTAACTGTAGTGAGAGTTTTGGTTTCTTTTAAAACACAGAAATATAGGAATGCTTTCCTTTTAATCCCAGGTGTGGGATACTGGGCTGCTTTGCAGCAGCTGACAATGATTTGCCTCGAGCTCTAGCAGGGGTGTGTTTTTGCTAGCTGCAGATTTGTGGTTTCTGCAAATGTGTCACATTTGGGATTCTGGGGACTTTTCAGAGGATATATAAATGCAAGAGCTCTAATAGAAGGAGCTGCTGCTGCTGGCGGTTGGCTGCTTGGTGGTTGCTGAGGTTTGTCAAGTATTCTTGTGCAAAAGATTAAAAGAAGAAATTAGATATCCCAACGGCAGCAAAGGTCAAATTTTCCCCAAAGAATCTGGTACCCCTAATCAACAGGAAGTAGTCTAATGATAATGACCCCTTTCCCCTTCGTCCTTTTTTTTCTCTCCTACCTAGTGTGTGTGTGTGTGTGTGTGTGTGTGTGTGTGTGTGGTGAATGTAGAAGAGGAGGGGTGGAGAAAGGGTGAAAGAATAACTCCCGAAGTAGCCAAAAGTCAAGTCATAGATATCCATTTCCTTTGGCAAGACTCAGCGTTTGGTGGTGGGAGCTAGTGGCAAGCATTGTCTTTGCAATGCAATAGTCCTTTATGTGGTCTACACCAGACAGCCAGTTTTCCTTTTAATGGCTTTGCAGTGTATCCACTTATCAGGCAAGACTATACACGTTCTTCTCCTAGATTTCCTGTTGTTGCTGGCCATAGAGGGACGTTCTTTTTTGAGGGTTAGGGAATAGAGGGGACAGTGGTGTTTTGTAACATATACACATTGTTTCTTGGCAAGTGCTCTGTATTTGAGCTATAGACTCAACCCACACAGTGCCTCTAATCCATTGATCCACTACCTTGGCGAGTGAAGCAACAACTTGACAGCTCCTCCCTTTCCCTTTAGCCCTCTCTTGTTTTCTCTGAGGCTCCTGTTAGGTCTGTCTGTGCTCAGTTTCTGACACAGAAAGAATCCTGGCTTCGACAGGATATCCCCGTTACTAAAGTCAGAGAAAATGAACCGAAATGGGTCAGCCTGGCTATGGGAGTGTGGCGCCTGCCTGCCTGCTTGTTGCTTGTGAAGTTCCATTCTGCTCATGTCCTTCTTTCCTGACTACCCAAGTGTGAGCTCTGGCCTCCAGCATTACTGCAGAGATGGCTTTGCAGGGACAGATTGGTACAATAGTATGAGTGCTTAAAATCTGCACACATCTGTCTCCTATTGTCTCTGCCTCCATGATTGAACCCTGACTGATATGTGCCTTCTGGGTCCATGAGCCTTTGCCATGGCTGGAATCCACAGCCCAGCTTATACCAGAAGCCTCTCCTGGCTGAGAACCCTTCCCCCTCTCAGGCAAGTGCCACGTAGTTCGGTTAAGTTCCCTGCTATGGTAGGACCCATGACTGCTGGTCCTGTCATAGCTCACGTGCGAGATGCTATGTGAGCTTTCCCTGTCATCTTCTCTCTTGGATAAAGAAGGTTGTTTCTTAGTAGGTCTAGCATCTTCACAGAAGATCAGAAGAAGGCATGACTTCAGGGCCTTTCCTGTATCCCCAGAAAAGCCTCACTGTGTAACTTGTCTTCTTGCAGCTGAGGGGTGGGAGTGTGAGAAGAAAAAAAAGTAAATGGGCCACAGACCCCCTCCACTGTTACCCCATCATAAGAACTCAGAACTGAAGATGGGCACAGAGGTGAGGTGTTCCTCAGCTAGTGGTTCCAGAGGCCACAAGCTTCCTTCTCCAGCTCTCCATATCCAAACCCAGGACTCCCAAGGGCCCAGGGAATCTGTTTGTAAATTAAAACACGTTGCACTAACTTGAGAACAGCTGTCTTCCACCATAGTCTCTATACTGAATCTGTGAGTGGGGCTTCTTATGGTCGTGGCTACCCCAGAGCCACTATAAGGCTGGCTTGCTGCCTACTCCATGTGGTTAAATATACAATTATGTGTGCTAGAAGCCAAAGGAAGCAGAGATAGGATTGACATTCTATTGCGAAGCTCGAGAAGTGTCCACATCTACTATTCTCTTGGGGAGGCCACCTCATCTATAGGAGAATACCATGAAGGCTTTTGTCAAATAAAGATGAGTGTCAGGGTCAGACTGGGTAGCGGCTGTCTTTGCAGCTCACAGTTGGGGGATATCAGAGCCAGATCTGGATGCAGCTTCTAAGAAGTAGCAGGAGGTTGAAGACAGAAAAATTGATGAAGATGAAGTAGTTGAAGATAGCTTCAACAAAAGTCTGGCCGCCTCTGCTCTTGTCCTCGGAAAGTTGTAAAAGAAGGAATTTGATGAAGTCTTTGCAAAGGAAATAGTTGAATCCATGAGTCTTTCTTCCATGGATGTGGTACCTTGGGACCCTTCCCTGAATTGGTTTTAGATAGGCCAAAGCTGTCACCTAGTGCTAAGACATCTGAAGGAGAGACCACACTAACAAGCTGTCTCTCAGAGGATCAGGAGGCGCAGGCTTGCACAGAAGAGATGGAACTCAAGAAACTAGCTTTCAAACTAATGGTGGCAGAGTTCAGACGGCTCCTGGGGCCATGTGTCTGTTCACCACCACATGATCTAGGGACTTGAGAGTTTTATGAAATGGGTGTAATGATAGCTCGCCTAGGACTTGGGGAAGGGACTCTGAGTGGCTAGTGGATTTACTGAATTCAACTTGTTGCCAGGGAGGCTTGTTTCAACAGAACAGTCCTTTGCTAGTAGGGCAATTGAAGATTTGGTTAGATCACAGCCTCTACTGTGGCTGAAGGAATGAATGGCTTCAAGCACGTACCTCTTTCAAACGCATTAAAACTCACAGAGAATGCTCTTTGTAAGACACAAAGAGCCTCCATTGAGAACGAAGGCTTCTGGGTCACACCCTGGACCCTCTTCAGGTCTTTGGCTGCTCTACTGGTGACTGTTCACAGAACTGGTGAGAAGGCAGGGGAAACCAGGAGGTTTGGCCTACTGTTTAAGAAACTCGAAGCTGAGCCCTGGAGCTTGCATCTTAGTTTAGTGACTGTAAATATAGCAGAAGCTGGAGCCATCTCTTTTGATTAAAAAAAAAAAATCTGAGGAAAAGCTCCCCTCCCCTGCTCCACCATACAAGGGTTGTTTGCTTTATCCTGCATTGCTTCCTTGCTTTCTTGTGTGTAATGGATACATACACCCAGTTACTTAGTCTGTTCTCAACTCAATGTCCAGTAATCTAGGATTGAGAGAGTAGTTCAAGGGCTGACAGGTTCTCAGATGTCCTGGTGAGAGCCACTGTGATATCAGGTAGCATGAATCACTCCTGCAGGAAACAAAGAGCTGGACTTCCATTGGACAACCTGAGTTTTTTTTGTTTTCTTTCTGAAGGGTTAATTTGGAAGATGCTGAATAAATTCTTAACCGAGAATGCTTCAGCAAGACCCATCGAGACACAGCAATTGATAAGCAGCCAGGTGCTCAAAGGATCCTTCAGCAAAGCCTCAGAATGGTGGTGTATGTATCGTCTCCTGGCAGCAAGGGCTCGTCATAGTACTTGCACCTGCTTCAAAGGCCTGTGAGACCAGAAGTTTTTAATTTCGCAGGAAGAGTTCTTCCCAACGCAGAGAACTTAAGAGCAAAAAGTAAATTATGACATCACGGCGGTGGGGGTCTGCTGCGAAAGGTCGTATGACAGGAAAACCGCCCCGCCTTTTTCAACCTCTCCTCCGAATAACAATCGGTCAACAATACTGGAAAATATGTGAAATATGAAAACGAACAAACAAAAAAAACCCCTAGTTTTTAATTAAGTAGAGATGAATTCTTAAAGCTGTCCACAGTCCTTCCGGGAAAGCCCTTGTTGCAAAGCGTACAAGAGGCCAACATCTGTTAAGTCCATGGGTCCATTTTCTTCACCCCATGTACCCGCTGTTTGTCTGCATGGTCTGGGGGGAAATTAAATGCTTGTTATTTAAAAGCAACATTTTGGTGTCCATAAAGTAAAGCTTTTTGGACTGCATGCCAATGTGTTGAAAACTGGCACAAACTAGTTTAACCACTCAACCTCAGATTGGAGGTGAAGGTAATTTGTTCAAACTGCCAGGGTTTGGTCCCAACAACAAGAATATTTACTAGCTAGGTGTGTTTGTTAGATGGGCTCTGAGAGATTCTTTTTTTTCTTTCCCTTTTCATAGTTTTTTATTTGTTTTTGTTTTAGTTTTGTTTTTAATAGAGTCAAGAATCGTGCAATGTTAGGAAAAAAATCTGGATGATTCTATTAGTCTAATGTTAAAATGGAAATATATTTTAGGCTATTTTGTTTATGACTCCTAAAGGATTTCGGAGAGGAAGACCACTTTTAATCCCATCTTTCCTAACACAGGCTCACACACAGTGGAAATAATTGTTCCCTTGGACAAAGTTTAAGACTGGGACAGTCTAGATTTCAGACCAAGGTGAGACCCTCAGACCAAGCATTCTTAACAGAATCTCAGCTGTCACATGAGGAGTTTTTTCAAATGATACTGTTTTCCTTTTTTAGTTTTTGTCTCTGTTAGCCTTTACTGAGCAGAAATGTTGTTTATTTTTTCAGTTTACTTTAACCATACGTATGGAGGCTTGGAGCGTTGCGCATTTGCCTAGCTGACTATGACTAGTTCAAGGGTAGGGAGCTTAAGTATAATAGTGTGTCTTTCTGACAGGAATCATTAGCGTTTGGGGGATGTTCATGCTTTCTGGAGCAAAGCTGATTATTCTATTCCAGGACCCAGATAATCTTGTCTGGTGACAGTTTGTGACAGAATAGAAGGATGATCTGAAACCCAAGACTTAGCATGGGCAGGGCATTAAATGACGTGATCACCAATGGCATGCCCTGCCCCAGAGCTCAGACACAAATTTGGCCAAGATTTTAGGACTAAATTCCATCTTATTGGAATGCAGAGGGAAGCAGGAAGAAAAGGATGATTGAAATATGCAAGTAGCAGACGTTGGACTAACTACGTGGCTTGTTTTATTAGAGACCACACACGGGCACACACGTACACACACATACCACATGTGGGGAGCACTACTGTGCATCTTAAAAAGACACAAAAGATACAACAAAACCAAAATGGTGTTATTACTGTAATCCAGTTTGTGTGTTGTGTGTGTATGTGGGTGTGTGTGCACACACACGCGCATGTGCGTGCGTGTGAGTGTGTTGAAATAGTGCCAAAATTCTAGGGCTTACTAGGGAAATTGTAGCATGAACTAATTAATAGATGTGTGAAGCAATCTTTAATTTTCAAGGCCTAACAATGGCATTGTCACGACTTGGATGTATTTTCACAATACACGCCGTGTTCAAGGGCAGGGAAATGATTTAAGTTCTAGCTGCTTTAATATTTTCATTATGAAAGGAAGTTACAAAAAAAGGGAGGGATGGGGCCCCCTAACCTTAAGGCAGAGGCAGCCTACTATTTCTGAGAGCTGGAAGCCAGTATTTCTCCCCATTTTCTGCCCAGGATCTAGGACCTGCTTTCCCAGAACTGAGTCAGGAACATGGGTACTGGTCCCCTTCCCTGCAAATTAGCAAGCACTGCATCTCCCCAGTTCTTTCCAGTGAGTCACAGAACCCATCCGTATCCTTAGTCATCATCCCTGACCATTTGGCACATGTCAGGGTTCAGAAGTGGGAGGTCGGCCTTCTCGCTGCCCGCCCTAAGCCTGATCATCCTTCCCACACCCATTTCCCATTTACAGCGGTCCCTCTAAAGTGTGCGTCCCATCCCAGTGCTTCCTTGTGACTCCCCATTGCTTAGAGGATAAAGTCCAAGCCCCTAACATTGTGTGTGATGCCTCGTGAATGGTGTGGCATGTTGCCCAGCCCTGCTGCAGCAGGGTTGAGTGTCTCCAAGCTTGGGGCATCTTTTCTCCCTGCTACTCTGTCTATTCCACCCCCTGGTGCTTCTCCTCGGGCATTGAGATATGTCTAAACTCAAGAAGGAAACATATATATCTACATTTTAAAACAGTACCTGGCACATTATAAGCACTCAGTAAATGGTAACTACTCACTGGAATCGGTTCCGTTTCCTCACACCATAGTGAGGTCCTTGAAGTATCAAGTGGCAGGGCGTCTGAATTCCATCCCATCCCCTCCCCCCTATGAGGTCAATGGCAAGTCTTACTTGTCTCCCTCTCTTCTCCCTCTCCATCTCTCCTTCCTTCCACATCTAGCTAAATGCCAAATGTGTGCTATCATCTCCATTTTACAGATGTGAGGCTGAGTTGCAGAGCACCGTGTTCACATGCGTGTAACTAGCTCAGCTGCGGTCCCCAAAACACGTTTCTAACAGAAAGTCAGGGCATGTGTGACCATACCCTGTTATTATCCAGAGCAGGCATTCCCCTGACCACTGTTTGTGCCCCGCAAGTTTCTGTGAACGGAACGGATGAGTGAATAGAGTGTGAATCCATTATATGTCGGGTGAATGAGGATGAGGTAATGAACCTGGGTTTGGGCATAAAGACATCTTCTATGAACATCTGTAGCAGAGGTATTTGGGTTGAAGGAGTCCACAGCCAATGCATCGGGCTGGTGAAGGGATTTCTTGAGCATATGTGCACTAGACTCTTTTAGGTCAGTCTTGTATTTTGCCAAGAATTCACATTAACTGTGGCAATCAAATCTTAATTTTTTTTGGTTTCCTCCCATGGGGGAATCGTCCGCATTTATTTGGGTCTCATCTTGCCCTCCACAATTCCCAAGTGTTCAAGGTTCATTACTTGGAAGTAACCAGCTGCAAGAGGGCCTCTCACTGGGGCCGATGCTGACTTTCTTCTTTGCTACCTCTGCTGAGAGTTCCCAGCTTGAAACACATCCTTCTGGATGCTATTCTTGGAAGAAAAGCCTGCCTGTTCTCATTTTGATAGTAGGCAGAAGGAAGATCCTACCTCCTTAGAGAAGCCCTCCTCCACAGTGGCATCTGAAGTTCCCCCCAGTGCTCATGGCTGTCATATTAGCTTACCCCGTGGCCACAGGAACTTTACAAAGTCTCTTAAAACTGTCAAAACATGGCTGTGTGCTTTCAACCCTTTGCCATCAGAAGGCTATCTCTAAGAGAGGAGACCGGATGCAGCCCGTCCCACACAGGTGCATGTCCTAAAGTTTCTCAATGTGTGCTTGTTGAATGAGTGAAATGGGGGTGGCAAGAGACAGAGAGGAAAGCCACGATGTGGTAGACAGCTAAAACAGAGAAACAATAGCATGGGCCTCCAGAGTGTTAGGCTACATTGTATCCTCTTTCCTTTCAGCGCCTGTGGCAGTACTGGGTTACCAGTCTGCAGAAACTGACAGTTTCATAATGCTTAATTTCTTATTCACTTATATTTATTGAGTTTGATTCTATTTAAAACAGTATTCTGGGAGATGGAGGGTCCCTGTGTGGTTGATAGGAGAGACTATCAGGTTGATTCTGGCTAAGTCTTGCAAACCCTAAGAAATAGCTCCTTTTCCTTTCGCTACAGAAAGGCTGAGGGAGAACAATCTGCTGTCGGAAGCCCAAGGAACCACAACTAACCTGTCTTATGAGCTAGCTAGGGGTGAGTTCATTCATCTTAAAAAGACACTGTGCTGACATTGAGGTTGCCTGCATTTTAACGAGGTGAGTACCTTTTTACTTCCTTGCTTTAGAAGTAGAATAATTTGTGTTTCAAACTTCAGCACAGGTCAACGGCTTCTGTTTTTCCTGTTTTGTGATAATTCTTTACTTAAAAGTATTTGCTTTCTGGTTTAAAAGACTTGTCATTATTTAGGATATCTATGAACATTTTTTTTCACTTCTAAGAAATCAGTCATCCCTGCAGAATGATGCTCTTATCTGTGGTCCAGACTTAAGGATAGCTGGAGCTGACTTTGAAGATTATATTCATGTGTGCTGTTCAGAGCAGCGTGCCTGAAATGCCCATCAGGACCAGCCGTGTAAGCGACGAGTTATTTGGTGGCAGTATTTACAGCTACCATCAACCTCCTCCTCCATCTGGACCTGCTCAGTCCACACTCTCACCGCGGCTGCTGCCTCCTTACAGCCCTGACTTGTGCCCACGGGTGCCCCTCCCTCAAACTCCTTTCCTTGCACAGTCTTTCCCTATCAGTTCACTCTCGCTGCGCCACGCCTCCTAAGTCACCCCTTTTCCACCCATCACTTCCCCTCTCTTCACAGCAATGGACAAATCCTCTCCGATGGATGTGGGGTCTCCATCGAGCTTCCCTAGGCACTCACCCTTCCCACAACTCCTTGTAAAAGGGGTGTGGTGCCACAGTCTTGGTTGTTGAGGTTCACACTGGTCTGTTTCCACTGGCAGGCTAAAAAAAAGAGAATTGTTTATTTCTCCTCCCTGTTCTACCTATTCAGGGCTTAAGTATTTTGTGATCGTTTTTTATTTTTTCCCAAATATTTTTGGACGTTTGAAAGATGACTATCTTTGATTGCCTGCAGTTTAGGGTGAGGAGACTCTCAGAAAGGGGTGCTGTCCACGCCCACAAAGTAACGTAGGTGAGTGGAATGCTTGCTGGTTGCTTTGCTTTTTTTGTTTTTTTTGTTTTTTTTCTAATGAAATGTTTTTAATTGCAAACTCCAAAGCGTCTTCAAAATTTAAATCTCTGTTCTTGTACACCGTACAAGTCTGAATCATGCCACTTTAAGATTCTCTTTAATATCCTGATGTGGTCAGAACGTAGACCTGCCATTTCTTTCACCTCTCTGAATAGGAAGGAGCTTCTGAGTCTTGCCTTTCATACTTCTCTGCCTTCTTCCCTCTCCCTTTTTCCCCTCCCCACTCCTCTTCACCCCCTCCCCTAGGCCCTTTCCCTAGTCCCCAGGAAGCACCCTGGATTTCCATCGCTTCAATTTTCGTTTTTGTGAATGAAATGAAAATACATGACACTTGTCTTTTTGTGTTGTTTGGTTTTGCTTAACACAGTATCTTCCGGATTCCGTTTTTCTTCCAATGGAAGATTTCTCTCTCCCATCGGCTTAGCTATGTTGTTAGGGTTTCCTGTCAGAGTACCTTGGCAATTGGGGCCAAGGAATGCAAGAATGCCACAGACCTCACATGAGCGATTGATTGGGGAAGGGATAATATAAAGGCTGCTCCTGAGCACAGATGGAGGAAAAAAAGCAGGCTGGAAAAGCGCTGGTGTTTTTATGGGGTTTTAAGGGGCAGTACATGGGTTTTTAAAAAACGGGTATAGCGCATGTGCATAGGAAGAGGACTTGCGTGGTGGTGGTGACAGTGGACATGTGTAGCGTTTGGCGGCTGGTGATAAGATGGCAGGTGGTGTTGCATTACTGAGGGTGGGGTGAGGGTGGTTTCCAACACTGTATCATCCTATCCTTATGTCTAGTCTCAGACATGTCTACGTTGTGAGACCGAAGACTATGCTTTACTCATTATACCTCAGCACTTAGCAAAAAGTTTTTGTTGAATGGATAAAATGTTAGATGCTACAAAGGAGGAACATGCTAGGTTTAGTGCATCGTAAAAACCTCGAGAGGAACAAGGTAGAGGCTCTGAATAAGCAGGGCTGAGGTGAATAAGTAGGGCTATAGGACAAGGAGACTCATTTTTATGAGTTTGATTGGACAGTGTCTCCACTCTCATCGGGTAGAATCTTATCTGGTCTGAGTGCAGTCAGATACAGCCTGTAGATCTGTGAGCATTCTAAAACTCGATGAGACACACACCAAATCCCAGGCTCACAGGGCAAAGGGAAGGGATGAAGTTGTCAGGAATAGCAGAGAGCTGAGCTTTTGGCTTGAGGTCTTCAGTGTCTGTAATCTGTGTCAGGATAAGGACAATATCAGGACCGAGGTCTTGGGAGAGACTACTGGAACACACAATCCCTATGGACGACTGCACAGGGGGCAGTCTCCCTTCCCCCCATTTCCTACTTTCAACTGAAGGACAGCTTTCCAACATTCTCCAGTGGTCCATGTCATGGGGTGAAATTGACACAGGTCTAGAAACCAAAATGAAGTTAGTGCCGTGTGTTCTCTGAGACTGGCAAAGAGCGGTTATGGAGCCCTTTGAAGGCCATAGATCTATCCTTTGAGAGGGGTCTATGAGGGAGGAGCCTAACCCATTTCCAGGGAGAGAGCAAAGAATACTGCTTAACTCTCAGCTCTCCATGGCCTTCTTCTGGATCTAGAACACGCATATTTCTCCACACTTTGGAGACTCTACTAAGAGATCTTAGCATCTGTGGCTCAGGGATGTTCCTGTAAAGATGGAAATCTTCCAGGAGTCTTGCTTGCCCTAGGGATGCATCCAGGAGTTGGAGTTGCCATCACATACTCTTTGCAATTCTGTCCCTTTCTGAAGGCATTCTCACCCCTAGCTAACTCAGAAGAATAGCAGAAGATAAAAAAATAAATGAATAAAACCTCTTGCTGCGCAGTTCAGTGAGGTGGTCTTCAGCTACCTTGACCTCTACTAAGACTTATGCAAGCCCAGAAGAGAGAACTGCAGAGTGGTACCAGGGCTTGTGATGCCAGCTGCCAGCTTTCCGCTGGAGGGCTTCCTCTGGGAATGCAAATCAGTTTTCTGTTTCTCAAGACCCTCCATTCATTTCCTTATACCTTTATATCTCCTGGTCGGTTTCCCAGCCTCCAGCTGCTCATCGCTTGTAACCATAAGCTCTTCTTGTGTCCTGCACAATGTCTGCCCTTCCCAAAAACGTCTGCCCCTCAGCCCCTTTATGTCCTTCAGCTTTATAGTTTGTCTGTTGGCAGTCTCGTGTGTAGCATGACTTCCACTACCATCTGTATACTGATGGCTCCCAAATATATGTTACTCTTTAAAAAATACATAGGTTTCTGCTCTGGATTCCTAGCTAGCAGAACTATCCAAGTGCCCCCCAGGGGCCTCACAGTGAGCAAAGTCCCAGTTTCCTATCACCGGCAGCCCTTCTTTTCTTGAGTGGCACCCTGTGAGTGTGCTGGTCTAGATGGGTTGCCAGGAAACTCTTTTGAACTCTTTGAGCTTTCTTTAGTCAAGTAGTAAATGGCAAGTGCTCTTGCTCTGGGCTTCCTAATTTCTGTCTCCTCTTCCTCCTTGGGGATTCTTATGACATCGACAGTTCAGAAGCTTTCTTTGTGGCTCCTGTGACTCAAAAGCCACCACCCATGGCCTACTTTTATTGCTACTTTTGCGACTTTTCAAAGGTCAAAGTGCATCTGCAAAGTGGGTTTTGAGTCGAAGGGTAATGGTTCCCCCTCCCCAAGTGCACTCTGGCAGGAGCCACCCTCGTGCACGCAGATTCCAAGTCTATACTGCTTGTCGCTGTCTCAGTTATCATTGCCTTCACCACAAATTACAAATCTGCCAAGCCAGTGTGAACTTAAGTGAGAGATGGCATTATTTTCAAATAGTAACCTCGTCTCAACCTTTCCTGTTTCCGCACACTGCAACCTGAAACCTAGTCTGTTTTTCTTTGTCTTTCTTGCTTACTTTTCTTATTTCCTTCTCCTTCCTTCTTTCCTTCTCCTTCCTTCTTTCCTTCTTCTTTCCTCCTCCTCTTCCTCCTCTTCTTCCTCCTCCTCTTCCTCTTCCTCCTCTACTTCCTCCTACTCCCCCTTCCTCTTTCTTTTCTTCTCTTCCTCCTCTTCTTTCTTTTTCATCTTCTTTTGTTCAGTCATACTGAACACTATTTTCCCAATCATTGTCAAATTAAAAAATGCATCACTGCCTCTTTTTTTTCTTCTTTTTCTTCTTTCACCTGTTTTCTTTTTTAGAGGCAATATAAATGCCAGTAAATAGAGGGCAACAGCTATTTTCTAGCATTCAAAATAAAGAGGTGTCTGGTGAGCCATGTTGCTCACCAGAGACCTTGAGTTTTGCTCAGTTCTGTCCAAGCTTAAGAGTCTGACTTGGCCCTTTCAGTACTTGCTGTTAAGGCAGCATCGTAGACTGGGCGTCAGGTATGCAAAGCTGTGACCCACTAGGATATGGGTCTCTTGGTTTCCTGCTGATTACTAGAATATCCACCACTGTCCTCTGCGACATAACCCTCTGAGCAACAGACCCCTTACATCACCCTTTCTTCCAGATTGCCAAATCTATCTTTGGGGGAATTTGGGGACATTTATCTACTTCTGCAACCGCTACCCAGATCCCATGGGAAATGTGGAGCATTTATGAGGATTCTCTTCAGCTTTCCCCTTCTCTGTTTCATCATACTGTGGGCAGCCACACACTAAATGTGAAGGCAAAAGTGATTAGAAGAGCCAACTCTCAACTTCTGTGACCCCTTCCACGGTCTCCATTAAGCATCTGATTGAAGAGCTATCTTCAGCATGGATTCCCATACAGCATCCTCCTCCTGCTGTTCAGAGTTTGCACAGTGTCAGGTGTGCACACGAGACACACGAGTGTCTCGGGGCTGACGGGTCCCAGAAATGTTTCCAAACATAAAGCTCACTTTATCTTGTGAACTATCCATTTGAGAGGGTAGTGGAAAATCTTTAACCAAATCAGGGACTCATCTTTTTTCTTCTGGATCTCCTTTCCAAAGGGATCCCAAAGAGCCGTTGAAGCCAACCAGTTGCCTGCAGCAGCTATTGGTACAGTGTCCACTGTGGTGCCCACTATTGCATTGGCCCACAGCTGGATATCCCAGGGTGCCTCAGGCATATATGTCTCTGGGTCCCACTGCACAGTGACCTTTCAGTTCCATTGATTGTCAGTGTCTAAGGCACACAGCACAAGAACCAGTTTCCAGTTCTGACCGGATCTGAGCTGTGCAGACATTTCTGAGGGTTGCCTAAGGACCTTTCTTTATGGATACTCCTGTTCTCCATCTCTCTAGCTTTCTTTTTCTTTAAGTCTTTTAATTCTTTACGGGTTCCTATGGGAAGCAACGCCTCTCTCCGGTTCTTCGCCAGCCTCACTGGACTTGACCTGGAACATGGCATATGTAGTTCATCTCTCAGTCGCTTCCTCTCTCATTCAACCCCAACAGAGAAAGTCTTTTGTTATCACTGTGAGTACAGCAATGGAGCAGGGCACCCGCCTCCAGCTTATCAATTTTACTTCCGAATCTTCCATGCTAAAGGAGGCCATAAGTCCTAGAACGTCTTTAGTTTTTTGAAGCTCAAAAGTCACAGTATCTTTCTTATTTTTCCCCGTTGCCTCTACTGGCTATCTTACAGACTGTCACCTGTCTTCTTTCTGCCCTTTGCTCTTGTTGGCCACATTTTATTAACTCCCCCACCCCCAAGTGCTTTGGGGCAGGCTTAAACGCTACAGCTAGCTAGTGGCAACCTAGCCCTGGGGCCCTTGGCTGTGTCTGTATTTCTGCACTAACTTGCTAAGTGAGAAGGCATGGCAGTGACCCCCGTACACTGAGCTTCAGTGGTTTAATGGTAAAGGCTGAGTCAGAACCACATGATCCTAGTCTGAGGAGAACATGTAAGGATCCAATGAAACAGCTGGGTTTGGGATTTCATCCTTAGGAATTCACTAATGTAAGGATGAGCTCTGAGGTACCAACCTCTGAGTGAGAGAGAACACAGTGGTGGCTGACAGCACCCAGCTTGGCTGCTCCCGAACCCCCTTCCAGACTGATGTCTGGTTTGTTCACCAGGGAGAGATGGCTCTGGAATCTACATACCTTAAAGAGGATGGTTATAGTGGGTCTGGGCTTGGGGAAACAGGTCCCCATCTCTCTTGAGAACTCTCTGCAACATGGCATGGATTTAGAACCTCGACGATAAGGCTAAGGCAAGTAAGTAAATAGGACCAAAGAGCTTTGAGAAAGCGTGGCTTCTCCCCAGAGCCAGGCTGAGATGTCTGCAGAGGATGGCCACTTTTGCTCAGCACATCCCTACCTCCCCCACTGCTGTCCTTCATCTTGTCTTGGGTGGACCCACTTCCTCCTGCTGCTGGCCAGCATTCACTGAGTGTACACTTTATCCCAGGCACCACTTAGGGACCTCAAATGAGCTAACCCATTTAATTGCCACAACAATGCTATGAGGCATAAAACCTTCTGCATATTTATTCTGTGGGATTGGTCTGAGGTTGGCCCAGGAGGTTTGCCACTGGTGTCAGTGCTGAGACATAGCACCAGGTAGAATGAGCCTGTGGCTCCTAGTGTCATCTGTCTCTGTGGCACCTTCAGTGACTCTTCCTGTGAACACTGTGGTCAGAGAATCTCCCCCCATAGCTCATCCCGGAGACTGGGACTTAGAGAGACATAGCTTCACGTGTTGTCACACAGTGAATCCATATTGTTCTCTCTTCCACATCCCATTGGATCCCAGCCCAAAGTACCAACTCCCGTTTCAGAAGCTTCATCATTTTATTGTGATTTCAGGCTGGTTTTGTAACTTACTCCATAGTATGAGCATGTTTGCACTTTCTCAGGGTTGACTGGTGACAACCAGAGATACGGGTGGATTGGGCCAAGGCCTATTGATAAATACATCTACTTCTCTGAAGGTTAAAGAAGAAATCTCGGCAAGCAGGGCATATGAGAGAGAGAACAGTTACACCCTCCATTGACAGGTGGAGGCAGGCCTCACTTCCAGGACTTCAGTGTAAGCTTTTGGCAGCAAATTCAGTCCTTGAACACAATTCTGTTCAAGTTTGGCCTCCAGAAGATGAAGGTCAGAAAACAGCCGTGCTGGCGACTTTTCCCTGAGCTAGGAGTTGCGTTCGATGTGACACAAAGGGCTAAACAGGACACACGCTGGCATGAAAATCACACTAGTTGGCCACTTTTGGCTTTCCCCAGGCCTCTCACCCTCCTGCCTGATCCTATGAATTCCCACTAGGATCTGACAACCAGGATTCTGTTGGAAGCACATTATGGGAACAATACCGCAGATTTTAAAAAAAGAAAAAGACAAACATTTAATGAACATCATAGGAAAATATATATGGTTTCTCCTATAGTCCAGTTACTACTGACCCTGTTCCCAGGCCTGAGCACCAATCGTTCTTTTTCCAGAAGTCTGGAAGATTGCCTGAGAGTACCAGGGTTATGAGGGATATTTGGGGTAATAATTCCCATAATACTCACAGACTTGCTAAAGAGTCATTTATACCACTCACAGTCTTGTATCCAGGACCCTACCCACTACCCTATGGATAACTAGCTCATCCTTGCCCATGGAGTAAAATGAAATGGTTCAGGCTCTTTAAGCCCATGAGCACAGACAGAATCAAACTTTCAGAATAGGAGAAACTGAATGAGATCAGCTGTTAGTCTCCAAGGTCCTCAGACTCATTGTCCAAGTTAATGCTTCTCACGGGACAGATGGACACTCACACAGGGACTTCAGAGTATTGGCAGATATATCTCATGTGGAGACAGAAAGCCACCCAGGAAGAGGGAACTCTATATTCATATATACTGATGAACACTTCGATCAAAATAAAAACCACCCTGAGCCCTTGTTACTCTTTCAGTTAAAACATATGTTTGATAGTGAACCCAACAAGGTGTTTTCACCCTGTCCAACACTGTAGAAACAGTTAAGCGAAACTGAAATACTTTTTGCATGCTTTTATGGTCCTGGTTGGCCACCAGTTCTAGCCAATGCATTCTTTGAAGCCAGCCCTCAAGCCAGCCTTCCAGTTATAGTCTCATGAGACGATCTTTCCCGGGATTCATCCCCAGGGAGTTATGAGTGCCTGTAGGCATCCTAGCCAGTTGTGAGCTGGTTTCAGAGGGCCCCATGAGCACTGCTGCAATGGGCAGGCTTAGGGTCCCTCAAGGCCCTAAGGTCCCAGACCTTAAGGCCCACCTCTCAAGGCTCCAGGACACAGGACAGCTGCCTTTGCCTGCTGACACATTTTTTTCCATTCGTGTCCGGACACCACATGATCTCCCTCATAGGACTGTTGTCGATTGTCAGTTTAGGACAAGAACTTAATATCCCATGCCCTTTGTTTCCATTTCTGCTATGTTAAGTCCTTTTAGACGCAAGGAAGGAGGAAGGGCCTTTCTTTTACACCCTTGTGCTGTCTCCTTCTCAAAACCTTTTTTTTTTTTTTAACTTTGTAAAATAAACGGGAGTATGGAGAAAACAGAGCATTCGAATCAATGGAGCGGAATGTATTTTTTTTCTTTTGTGTGCGTGTCTGTGTGTTGTGTCTGACACTTAGCACTTGTGTATAACTGCTGAGGTCAAAGAAAGGACATTAGTAAGTCCTAAGGAAGGAGCTGCTCGAGGGTTCCACCCATCTCCCATCCTCCCTTTCCACACCCCCCCTTCCCTGCCTGACAAGAGGTCCTGTGATAAGAACAGGGCTTGCCTTTCTTCCACATAGCTTGTAAATGATCTAGCACGGCTCCTTTAAAGGACTTCCATCTGGCAGTGTGCAACTTTCCAGTAGCACAATGAACCTAGAGCTGAGGCGAAGGCACCTTCATCCCAGCCCACCTGCGTCCTCATGCCCCGCCCCTCACAGAGGGAATTGAGTGAAGAGTACCTAACCCCACCCCTTGACAGGCTGCCTGCTCCTTCCCAGGACAGAGGGAGGGGTGGCCATGCTGAGGCTCCCTCCCCACTAACATGATCCCAGTTACATAGTCCCAATTGTTTTTTTTTTAATCCATTTGATTTCTTCTTGTGTCTCTAGGCTCTTTCCCATAATCCCTTGCACTGTGCTTTCAAGGCTGTGCTGGGTAACCTGACTCTAGGTAGATTGGATGTGTTTTTCTACACCGTGTTCAGGAAGGATTCTTGTCCCTTCCTGAATGAATGCTTGAGTTTATTTCAGTTTCATTTCGAACCTGTTCTCAAGTCATTATAAATTTGTTGGTTGGGTTATTTAGCATGAATGCACCTCGAGAAATTCTCCATGTCGCTTGTGAATTGGACATTGTTGCATTACCTCCACGAATACTTTGGGGTGGTGGTGGTGGGGAGTACCGTAAAGGTCTGCCTCTCCTTGCCAGTCCCAGTAAGGTTTTCCAGGAAGAGAAAGGGAATGTGAGTCATCTCTTTGGGCAACGCCAGAACCTGCCTAGTGTCTGGTACCATCATCAGTTTACTGATTGAAATCAGCTCTAGGGGATCTTAAGCAGTTTGCAAACCTAGGGATGTTAAGATCTGTTTGGATCAAAACTTAATTATACCTATCTCAATTCGGGGAATTCTGTAGGCAGTTATCTTTTGGACTTCATGTCACAAGCCCCTTCACTCTTCTTGTCCCATCTGCATAGGACAGTCTCCAGACTGTGTGTCAAGCAACCTGGGAAGCACGAAGCATCAAGAGTCACCCTCATCACCCAAAACATCAAGACATGTGGGAAGATGTGACACCTATAAAAGTGAAGCCATAAAAGGGCTGCATTATAAAAAGTGAAAATAAGCATCAGTGATAGGGCTCGGGGGAAGGGGACAAGAGCCTCTGGAGGAAGAAAAGGGAAGAAAACGCCACTCAGGATGACTAGGAAGAGCTTTCAGTTAAAAAAAAAAAAAAGAAACTGAAGGCTTACGAAGAGCCAGCAAATATCGGAACACTCAGTTGCGCCCTGGGCACATGTATTAGTCACCCAGAGAAGTGCAGGTACTTGGGTGCTTGCAAGGAGCCAAGCCTTGGGATTCTTAGTGGGTTGAATATGAGTTATTTAAGAAGATGCTTTTGTTATTAAAAGAGCTTAAAAATGAATCCAGGTCATTAACCAGGTATTTTGAAGTAATCAAGCCAATGAAAATTTTAGATTTTAAGTATCTATGTGGGCCAGGCTCTTAATCGTAGGAATAAAAGCTACAGGGTAGAGAGATAGCACATTGGAATGCAAAATTATCTTACTGAGCAATCACAGAAGCACAACGATACTTTTCCCAAGTGCCCATGGAAATTGTCACATTTCTCACAAGTCAGTAGGATGAATTGTGGTTTCTTGTTTTACTACATTATTTTATTATGAAATTTACAAAACGCAACAACCAGGTCATCTCTTTTGGTGAGTTACGCATCTTGTCAATGTGACTGTGTCAGTATGATCCTTTGCTTTGTTGAGACCAAGCCAAATCAAACAGACAGACGAAGAGACCACACTTATATCCTTAGTGGACAGAGCCATCTCCCCGGGAGAGCTGGCCTTTAATTTGAAATCAGTTTTTTTTCCCCTTCCGTTGCTCAGGGGAGATCGAGACACCCTCTCCCCTCAACAGTTTATGCCGTGGTATAGGGATGGGGTAGTCAGTAAAGTCTCATCCAGTCCCATCCAAAGACTTCATTCCAACATGTATTCATGCAGACACACATGCTTTGTAGCTTGAGTCAAGAGGACGTGGGAACAGACGAGACCATTCAAGCTGACGGAGGAATGTCTAATATAGTAGGAGAGCAGTTGATGCTGGTAGGTGGGGGAGGGCTAACTAAATCAGAGAAGGACTCATCTAGGACTAGATCCTGCAGGGACTGGTAAGCCAAAATGAGGAATTTGGACTTCATCCTAGGAGCAATGGAGGACCTTTGGGTGCTTCTAAGCAGGGGATGTTGGGGTTGTGGGGTGTAGGACATGGTCAGGTTTTCAGGACTGAAAGATTCCGATCTGCTCTGTGGGGGAGACTTTGGATAGTAAAGGAGGGGATGGAATCTTTACTCTTCTTCAGTAATCACGTGTTTAGAGAACACATACCAAAAGGGGCAGGGAAGATCAATCAGAAGGCTTTTTGATAAGCCATACCCAGCAGATTCGGACTTTAGTATCAAACCACCCCACCTCAGCCTCTTTAGGTTTTCTGGTACTTGTTCTAGGATGAAATTGTGATATGGATGGCATGCTTCACATCTATCTGTGAAGCAACGGGCTTTAATTAGATTAAGGAATGCAAACACTGGTATATATTGATAATTATGGTAAATAACAGCCCAAACCCCTAGGGACTATCAACACACCTTGGGGCTTCAGGAGAGGTTGAATTTGTAATTCATTTTGGCTTTGGAAAAGTTTGCTTTTCTCAACAGGGTGAACTTAGTCCTAAGTCAGATGGCTTGTACGTCCTTCTCCAACTTTGCTTGACAAGTTAGCAGAGAATATGAGAACATCACTCCAGTACAATGTTAATGATTCCCTTAAGAGATATTTTATAGTCTGGGGTTGAAGGTCTTCCTCTTGACTACATTAAAGCAGCCTTCATTTGAAGGCTGTTCTTCCAGCCCACCTGTAATTTTGCAGCATACCGGAGACAGTCTATACTGCCTGTGTTCTGAAGTACACTACTTGTGATACACAAATTTTATTTGCTGTCCTAGGAATCGCTGGTAAAAAGAAGCCTATAATGCCACCTGTATCACTCCCTCCTCTTTAAAGAGCATTCTCAATTACCTAGAGTAAAATCCTGCTCCGCCTTTGTTCCTTAGGGGAAATCACTCTAGAGTCAGATCTCTTTTTCCTCCACCCCCCACCCCCAACATAGATAAATCAAGACTTACTGTACAATGTGGCACCTAGGAGGTATCCAGGACAACAAAATCTGTATTGAAATATCTATTCTCTTAATCTTGGTGTGGGGGTCAAAAACTCTGAAAAACAGTTTGTCTAAAGATGCACTGTACAAATTGTAGTTCCTGACCTATTTTAGGTGTGGCCCAGGGCATTCTTTTTCTCTGTAATCTGGAGAAAGAGGGTGGTGACACCATCCAACTTTAGCTTAGGATCTGAACATGCAGTAACACAACTGATATTAGTTAGGTGACATGCATGCAAAGGCAGTTGAGGACACAGAGATTTAAAAAGCGTGGCTGAAGGAGATGTGTCAGTCAGAACATGGCCGAGGGAGGCATGCATCAGCCAGGGTTAGAAAGAAAAGTTAAGGTTGAAGCATCTTCAGATGGTCTGTTTCACGTTATATATTCCTACATTTTCTTCAGCAGGTACTGTCTGTCTTCTTGTGTGTGCACTGTCAGGCAACACGTGGGATACGGAATACCAGGACCATCCCTATCATTTTAAAAGCTACAAGAGCCAGGAAAATGAAGGTTAAGCCGTGAGAGGCCTTTTGAGAAATGGAGAGAATTTGGTGAGGTGGGGCAAGGCAGGCATCTTTGAAGTAAGAGCATGCTGTGAGGACCACAAAGTAGTTAATGTTAGCTGGTTCTGGCAGGGACCTGCCTATAAGGCAGAAGTATTGGCCAGAGGAGAGACAGACTAGGGACTGTAGCGCAGTCCAAAGCAGAGAGGCATGGCGATGTTTAGTCTGATGCACCTTGAATGATTAGAGGAATGAAGTAGGAGGAGAGAGAGAGGAGGCCACGTCAGAGAAGAGAAAACTTGGGCCAGACTGTGAAGAATCAAAAATTTTATGCCTAGTTGGTTTTTAAAAAACAAAAAACCCCAGTAGCTCATCATATGATGTTCTAGAGCTCCCATGCCCTGCTTCACAGTGGAAGCTTTGGTCTGTTCATCCCAAAAGAGGATGTGTTCATCCTGCAAGGGGACGTGATACAGAAGGCAGATGTGGAGAAATGGTGTCCATTGGGGCCTCTTTTGTTGGAGGTGGGTGGCATGTCTTGAATATCTTGAAAGCAAATGGCCTACAGAGTTTCCAAAGTCAGGAGATGCCAGAAGACATCACTGTTAAGGGCTTTCTCAGGCTCACCCGGGAGCAGGGCTCAAAACCAGCACAGAGCCCCTATCGACTGTGCTCAGAACCTTATTTGTCCCTTAAGTTTCTACCTCTAAGTCTGAAGATCCAGAGATCTCAGAAATCACCCCTATATTAGGAGTTCCCCAGTCTCCCATATCTGGATAAAGGACCAAGGTTATGGGGCCAATGGTGTGGCCAAACTCATCCAACAGATGACATGAAAACAATACCCAGACCCTTAATGTCACCATGTCACAAGTCCTTCACCAGAAGAGCAAAGCTCCACTGTAGGAAATTTATAGGAACCCAGAGTTTTCAAACTTCGTGCCAGTCACTAGACAATGTATCAAGAAAAATTTCTCATTGCAACCAGCTCAGGAGTTCAACATCCAGACCACTTTCTAGAACTTTCCTACTACGAGCTAACTCCTTTTAAAATCAGGGACCTGCTGGCACTGATGGTCAGTATCAAACCTGGGACAAATGGCTAGCTGAGGTACCTATTTAACATATCAAAGCGGACATGGCAGCCAGGTTCTCTCAGCATCTCTCAATCCCTACAGGGTATGGCTGGCATGCCCCACCTGCTCCCCCAAACTTGTTAGCTTTCCTTTCTGTCCCTAGTCTGTTTCAACAGATTTCCAATCAACTAAAGATGGCACACTGCTCCAAAGTCAATAGTACTAGGAGTTTCTGAAAGAATACCAACCAGTGTGAGCCTCTGCATCCAGAGCGGCTAGCCTGACTAGTGGTCCAAGCCCATAAGATTGCTTCAATGGAGACCTGTGCTTCCGTAGCCCCAGATGGACCCCACAGAGCCTGGACAGTGAGTGAAAACAGCCTGCTTCTGCTGGCCTTGGCCAGTATTCCAGCCAAGACTTAGCCCAGTCCCAACAACGGATTAAGTATCAGGATGCTGTATTAGGTGCGTTGAGAAACAAGCAAAATGATGAGCTATCTCCTAGGATATCTTAAGACTGGCCTTGAAGATCTCCTCTGCAGAAATCACGGGCACAGAAGTGGAAAAAAAGATGTGTTTGCCACTAACTACTTTGGCTAGGATCTGTAAGGGACTAGAGCACAGAGAAGGTGCAATTGCCTAAGGGAACGCAAACTGGCTGGGGCCAGGCAGCCAAAGGGCAGCCTACAGCAGCCCTTGCAAACCTCAGCATAGCTGAGGTGAGAAGAGGGTTCTGAATTATAAATTAACTCCAAAGACATTCCATGTAGAGTCTGTTCTCCCTGCAGCTCCAGGGGGCTGTGCCCAGTGCCTCTGACCTTTAACAACCTTTATAGCATCAAAGTTTGAAGGCACTTGATTTTTCCTGTAGTAGAAATTATAGATTTGATAGACGATTAACAAATATTTTGATGCCGTAATTTTCTTTTGAAAACACACTGACAGGAATGGGCTCATCTAGTTATGAAGAAAGATATAGGGTGGGCCTTCCTGCTGTCTGTCTGTCCCTGGGGTGGGCCCTCCTGCCTTCCATCTGTTCAGGGATGGGAGGCTGCACCCTCCCTTGAATATTTGCTGAGTCTGAGTGTTTGCAGACCCCCCCCACTCTTTCCTCACCCCTTTCTCAGGGTTCAAAGTTGTAAGAGAAGTCCCAGTGAAGAGCAGATCTATGAGTGAAGAAATCTATGAGACGTGAGAGGAGTCAGCCTGGGCCGGGATGATTCCTTTCTTCACCCTGGCTATGGCACCATCAATCCCTCAGAAGAATTCCAGATTCATACCAGCCAGACCCCCCCCCAGGACACAATGTCTAATGCATAGCCCTTATTCATTTACCAGCCAGTGTAAACAGTCTGCTTCCAGGGGCAGCTGCACGGCGGTGGTTGTGGGGATGGGGATTATAAAGGTAGTGAGGTCCAGAGCCACTTGGTCTTCCCCAATGCTCCTCCCTTACACATATCCAAACCGCCCACTGCATCAGCCATACCCTGTTTCCACCTCCACTTGACTGGACCACTGCTCCATATGCGGAGTTATGTATGTGACGCGTATTGTCCCGTTATAGCCCAACCCTCTCCTTTCTGAACACATTCCTCCTCTGGTCTGAGAGAGGCAGCAGGCACAGCTGCAGTAGCCATGTTCTGCCCGGCTTCCCTCTGAGCTTTGCAGTCCCGCTGCTTGGCGGACAAGCATTGATGCTCCATCACATTCAACTGGCGAAATTTCTTTATTGACAGCAATTTTCCCTAAGGACTCCTCCTCATCCTCCTACTTCCGTCTGTTTTCCTTCAGGATCACATGGTATAGCAGAAATACTCTGAACATACTTTGGTTTCTAAGGACGCCTCCCGGGTCCTTGCTTCCTTAGGTTTGAACAGAGATCTGACTGGATTTGCTGTTGGTGGCAGTTAAGAACCCTCTCAGTATTCTGTGGCAGTTGAGGGGCAGGTCTGCCTGAAGCAATTGAAGCTGTCATCAGGGTCAGAGGTCACAAGCCGTAAGGTTTCTTGGTTCCAGCCTAGAAAAAAATGGGTTGGGGCCTGGGAGGCTATTTTAAGTGGGCAAGTCACATAGGTACAGTTTTTAATGTCAAAACATGTTACTTGTTTTAAATGTCATTTCTGTTATTCTCCTGTAAATTCTTGATAAATAATTTTCAGTAATTCCTCAATGCTCACACTTATATCAAAGACTAGGTTCTCAGACTTTATTGACCCAAGTGGCTCTCAAGATTTAAGAACTGATATCTGCACAGGATGGGTTGTGGGCTGGGTGGATAATACAGCCATGGGCAGAAGAGGAAAGACCCCTCCAACCCCCCACCCTGCAATAAATTTAGGCAAGAAGAATTCAATTTTTTCTCACTGTATAACTTGGCTTTTACTTTTTAAAAGCTATAATACTGAAGAACACAAAGTTATCTGTACAATGTAAGGACTAATTATTGAGCAGATAGCTGTGACACTCTACATCCGTGCTACCAAGGAAGAATCTTGCTTATCTTTGAGTAGTGTGAAGCTTGTGGGGCACTGAGTAGGAAGGGTCCTAGAATTGACTGTACAGTGACATGGGATTAGGGCAAGCAAGAAGGGAGGTGGGTCATGCTTGCGACTGTTCTGGGGTTCCAGTCATCAGAGACGGGGGCAGACATTACCCCAACCAAGCATGATAGGGGGCTATGCTCTAGAAACAGCTCTCAGCCCCTGTCCTTGACTTCTCAGTTCTGTACATGGATACTGCAAGTCAATCAGAGGAGCCCCAATCACTCCATCTGCCACAAAAGGCAATAGGACCCACCCCTCGCCCCACCCACCACCACTGCAGTGCCTAAAGACAAACCATTAACTTCAGTTCTTTGAAGCTTGAAGAGTAACCGATTTAAACTTCATGGTTCGTTTCTGTTTTCCAATTGTGCAGTGTAATGTACTCTCTCCTTTACTAGTGTAGGAGAGAAGCTCTTGGAATCTGATCATAGATCTTAATTATCTTGGGATTTAGGGCAGGTTTGGGAAAGTCTGATCATCTCTCAAACATCTGGCGAGGATTTGCTGACAAGGAGAACAGCTGTTCACATGAAAATACAGCTTTGAGCCTTTCCACCCATCCAGATGCATCTCTCACCTAAGAAAGGGCACATATTACTACTACTGTTACTATTACTTATTTTTTCCCTCCTCTTCCTCCTCCTCCTCCTCCTCCTCCTCTTCCTCTTCCTCCTCCTCCTCCTCCTCCTCCTCCTCCTCCTCCTCCTCTTTCACACAGGTCAGGAGATACTTCTTAAAGCTTTGTTATGAAAGAGTTATTCATTGTGTATTGTACTTAAGCTTCCAGGGGTCTTTGGTGAAGTCTGGGAGGAATCCTAGCTGATAAAGTGTTGACTTTACAAGATATTTTCTTAGTTTATAACACTTCTCCTTATTTTTTTTTTTTTTTGCTTTTCTGCCACTTTATTTTTTAAGTGCTAAGACATGACATAGTACACACTTTAATGTATTCGCTCATGTCCAGTTTCAACAACACTGGGTGGAAAGATTTATTTATGTTATTTATGAGTACACGGTAGCTGTCTTCAGACACACCAGAAGAGAGCATCCAATCTCATTATGGATGGTTGTGAGCCACCATGTGGTTGCTGGGATTTGAACTCAGGACCTCTGGAAGAAGAGTCAGTGCTCTTAACCGCTGAGCCATCTCTCCAGCAAAGTGTGTAGTCCAGGCTGGCCTCGAACTCAGAGATCCTCCTGCCTCTGCCTCCTTCAGCAAATCCTACCGGCCTGCGCCACCAGAACCGGCTTATTTTTTTATTAAAAATTCTGTAATTAGGGCCTAGAGAGATATCTGAGTGGCTAGGAACACTGGCTTGTCTTGTAGAGGACCTGGGTTCAGTTCCCAGCACATGGTAGTTCACAACCATCTTAAACTTGAGTTCCAGGTGGTCTATTTCCTGGTCTCTGCAGCAGATATTTCATATACATAATGAGGCACAGACGTACAAGCAGGCAAAACACTCATGGATTTAAAATAGATCTTCCAAACAATCCTATCACCACATAGGTGTACTATAAAGGAGGTACGATTATATCCAGAAACCAGTGGATGATATGTGTAGCTTTACTGTGTCCCACTGGGCCAAAGGGTAGGATGAGCTATCTCCTCCTCCCTCTATTTTAAGTAGCCAGCTACATAGTTCAGTACAGCAGTGAAGACCCTAGGCTTTGACGTCAGGCAGAGCAGGGTTAAGGGTTGGTTGACTTTTCACATATCCCTTTGATTAATTTTCAGTGTGTAACCAAACACACAGAGACAAAATGAATCTATTGAAAGGAAAAGTATTGGCCCAAGATACCCTAAGACCAAGTTCTCAGCACAGGGAGATTTATTTGCTACAGATGGACCAAGGTCAGTGATGAGGGACAAAGACAGGAGATAGAGGAAGAAAAAGAATTGCCCCTGGACAGAGAGGAGATAGACTTATCACACAGGCAAATGATGGTTTATAAAGGTACAAGGGGAAACCCTGTGCTAGGAAGAGGTATTTAATTTTAATTGGGCATGTTAATTAGGGGAGCCAAGGGGCCTTTTGATTGCTGGACTTCAATACTTTGATAGCTGGACCTTGGTAGTCAGTCTCAGGAGGAGGAAGTGGCCAAATGAGGGAACAGACCTTGGTGGCTAGCTTCAGAAATGTAATCTAATAGTTTTTGGCAAGGCAGAGGGGATGGAGAGAAGGACAAGGCCTGCCAGAGCCACAATCCACATGCTCAGTCTGACCAGGGTCACTGGTGT